>NW_022262680.1:0-180540 GCF_002021735.2 Oncorhynchus kisutch | reverse complement strand
ATGGTAGTTTTGCAAGGAAGAATGTGCAAAGTAGAAATAAAAAAAAATAATGGGGTGCAAAGGAGCAAAATAAATAAATAAATAAAAATTAATACAGTTGGGAAAGAGGTAGTTGTTTGGGCTAAATTTTAGGTGGGCTATGTACAGGTGCAGTAATCTGTGAGCTGCTCTGACAGTTGGTGCTTAAAGCTAGTGAGGGAGATAAGTGTTTCCAGTTTCAGAGATTTTTGTAGTTCGTTCAGTCATTGGCAGCAGAGAACTGGGAAGGAGAGGCGCCAAAGAAAGAATGGTCTTGGGGGTGACTAGAGAGATATACCTGCTGGAGCGTGTGCTACAGGTGGGAGATGCTATGGTGACCAGCGAGCTGAGATAAGGGGGGGACTTTACCTAGCAGTGTCTTTTGTAGATGACATGGGCATGGTTATAAACAGATGATACATTGTATCAACATAAAGTCAACTCAGACTGGTCTGTGCTCTTGGTTATAACAGATGAAATGATCATTGTATCAACATAAAGTCAACTCAGACTGGTCTGTGCTCTTGGTTATAACAGATGAAATGATACATTGTATCAACATAAAGTCAACACAGAGGCCTGTGCTCTTGGTTATAACAGATGATACATTGTATCAACATAAAGTCAACTCAGACTGGTCTGTGCTCTTGGTTATAACAGATGAAATGATACATTGTATCAACATAAAGTCAACTCAGACTGGTCTGTGCTCTTGGTTATAACAGATGATATGATACATTGTATCAACATAAAGTCAACTCAGACTGGCCTGTGCTCTTGGTTATAACAGATGAAATGATACATTGTATCAACATAAAGTCAACTCAGACTGGCCTGTGCTCTTGGTTATAACAGATGATACATTGTATCAACATAAAGTCAACTCAGACTGGTCTGTGCTCTTGGTTATAACAGATGATTACATTGTATCAACATAAGTCAACTCAGACTGGTCTGTGCTCTTGGTTATAACAGATGATACATTGTATCAACATAAGTCAACTCAGACTGGTCTGTGCTCTTGGTTATAACAGATGAAATGATACATTGTATCAACATAAGTCAACTCAGACTGGTCTGTGCTCTTGGTTATAACAGATGAAATGATACATTGTATCAACAATGGAGCAGTGCAGGCAAAGTAAACAATGTACCAGAAGTAACAGAAGACTCATCAGGGTCTGCATCCCCGCTCGCCATCACGGCTGCATTATCATATAAAACAGAGAGGAATAGATGGGCATCAACTATTGCTATCATGATCATTCCTCTGGTGAATGACTGCCACAGTACTGTCATTCCTCTGGTGAAATGACTGCCACATTATGTCATTCCTCTGGTGAAATGACTGCCACATTACTGTCATTCCTCTGGTGAAATGACTGCCACATTACTGTCATTCCTCTGGTGAAATGACTGCCACAGTACTGTCATTCCTCTGGTGAAATGACTGCCACATTACTGTCATTCCTCTGGTGAAATGACTGCCACAGTACTGTCATTCCTCTGGTGAAATGACTGCCACATTACTGTCTTTATCATTTCCTCTGGTGAAATGACTGCCACATTACTGTCTTTATCATTCCTCTGGTGAAATGACTGCCACATTACTGTCTTTATCATTCCTCTGGTGAAATGACTGCCACATACTGTCATTCCTCTGGTGAAATGACTGCCACATTACTGTCATTCCTCTGGTGAAATGACTGCCACAGTACTGTCATTCCTCTGGTGAAATGACTGCCACAGTACTGTCATTCCTCTGGTGAAATGACTGCCACATTACTGTCATTCCTCTGGTGAAATGACTGCCACAGTACTGTCATTCCTCTGGTGAAATGACTGCCACAGTACTGTCATTCCTCTGGTGAAATGACTGCCACATTACTGTCATTCCTCTGGTGAAATGACTGCCACATTACTGTCATTCCTCTGGTGAAATGACTGCCACATACTGTCATCTACTGTCATTTATCCTCTGGTGAAATGACTGCCACATTACTGTCATTCCTCTGGTGAAATGACTGCCACATTACCGTCATTCCTCTGGTGAAATGACTGCCACATTACCGTCATTCCTCTGGTGAAATGACTGCCACATTACCGTCATTCCTCTGGTGAAATGACTGCCACATTACAGTCATTCCTCTGGTGAAATGACTGCCACATTACCGTCATTCCTCTGGTGAAATGACTACCACATTACTGTCTTTCTACCATTCCTCTGGTGAATGACTGCCACATTAGTATGTGTAGTTTTGTTAAACTTACGCAGGATGACCATGAAGCTCTCCTTGTCCAGAAGGACCCACAGTCCGAACCCCATGATGAGGGCGCCAAACAGCTGCAGAGAAGGGGGGGGGGTGAGAGAGAGAGAGAGACAGAGAGTCAATACACAATGGTAAATAAGACTAAACTCCTCTACATCAGTCCTGTTAGTAGTGATGTTCCTCTACATCAGTCCTGTTCCATTCTAGTTTCTCTACATCAGTCCTGTTCCATTCTAGTTCCTCTACATCAGTCCTGTTCCATTCTAGTTCCTCTACATCAGTCCTGTTCCATTCTAGTTTCTCTACATCAGTTCTGTTCCTTCTAGTTTCTCTACATCAGTTCTGTTCCATTCTAGTTTCTCTACATCAGTCCTGTTCCATTCTAGTTCCTCTACATCAGTCCTGTTCCATTCTAGTTTCTCTACATCAGTCCTGTTCATTCTAGTTCTCTACATCAGTCCTGTTCCATTCTAGTTTCTCTACATCAGTCCTGTTCCATTCTAGTTCTCTACATGTCTCTACATGTTAATAGTGAGATCACACCATACATTCACAGTGTAACTTAAAAGCCTTAAGCTCTGGATCACACTTAATTTACTCTGTTCAGAGATGGGAATGATGGATGGTAGAGAGAGGGGGGGGGGCTGTGGGAGCCAGGGACTGAGCGGATGAGTATCTCCGTGGTAACCAGGCCACAATCACTTAATCTGCTCTCTAATGAAGAAACCAGGAGAGAGGGGGCATGAGAGAGAGCGAGGGCATGAGAGAGAGCGAGGGCATGAGAGAGAGAGAGCGAGTGCATGAGAGAGAGCGAGCATGAGAGAGAGCGAGCATGAGAGAGAGCGAGCATGAGAGAGAGAGAGCATGAGAGAGAGAGAGCATGAGAGAGAGAGAGCATGAGAGAGAGAGAGCATGAGAGAGAGAGAGCATGAGAGAGAGAGAGCATGAGAGAGAGAGAGAGCATGAGAGAGAGAGAGCATGAGAGAGAGCTAAGGGCGAGCGAGAGTGAATGATGTCAGAGAATGAGAGAATGAATGATGTCAGAGAATGAGAGAGTGAAACAGAGGACAAAGGATGACAGAGTAGTTGGTGTGTGTTGATGAGTTCACATTCCCTCCCACCGACTCGACCTCAAACCGGTCCAACAGGGCAATAGAGCCGTGGCGGTCATGTCATATCGATCAGACGGTTATTGTCACGGTTTCATCCACTCAGAGGAGAGGCTGAGGTCCTGCACTGTATAGGCATGTGATCTGTGTCTGGGAAATAAGATACTTACGAAGAAGAGGACATTGAAGAGGAACAGGAAGTACTTGATTGCCTTCATGCAGCCTTTCCCCATTGTGATCGCTCTGTGAACAACAGAATACAAAATATTTAGTCATACTTTATTTGAAGAGTACTTAAGCATGAATATGATACGATCATGAAGATAAAAATCACAGGTCGGGTCAGACATCCCTGTGGTCGACTGAAGAGTTTAACACGATGCCATCAAAGTACAGAGGGGACATGATCCACATAGTGTGTGTGTGTGTGTCTGGATTTGCTGGTGTGAGAGGCCTACAGTATAAGTGGGTGACAGACGCCTGGAACCCCCTGACCTGCTGGCTAAGCTGCTGAGATGATAGAGACCTGGATCTATAGGAGACAGACGCCTGACCTGACCTGCTGGCTAAGCTGCTGAGATGATAGAGACCTGGATGTATAGGAGACAGATGCCTGAAACCCCCTGACCTGCTGGCTAAGCTGCTGAGATGATAGAGACCTGGATCTATAGGAGACAGATGCCTGACCTGACCTGCTGGCTAAGCTGCTGAGATGATAGGGACCTGGATCTATAGGAGACAGATGCCTGACCTGACCTGCTGGCTAAGCTGCTGAGATGATAGGGACCTGGATCTATAGGAGACAGATGCCTGACCTGACCTGCTGGCTAAGCTGCTGAGATGATAGAGACCTGGATCTCTAGGAGACAGATGCCTGACCTGACCTGCTGGCTAAGCTGCTGAGATGATAGAGACCTGGATCTATAGGAGACCGAAGCCTGACCTGACCTGCTGGCTAAGCTGCTGAGATGATAGGGACCTGGATCTATAGGAGACCGAAGCCTGACCTGACCTGCTGGCTAAGCTGCTGAGATGATAGGGACCTGGATCTATAGGAGACAGATGCCTGGAACCCCCTGACCTGCTGGCTAAGCTGCTGAGATGATAGAGACCTGGATCTATAGGAGACAGATGCCTGACCTGACAGCTAAGCTGCTGAGATGATAGAGACCTGGATCTATAGGATTACCGATAGACAACCATCCAGTGGTGGAAAAAGTACCCAAGTATCATACTTGAGTAAAAGATACCTTAATAGTAAATGTAAAAGTCACCCAGTAAAATACTACTTGAGTAAAAGTCTGAAAAGTATTTGGTTTTAAATATACTTAAGTATAAATCATTTCAAATTCCTCTACATTAAGCAAACCAGGCGGTATGTTGTTGTAGTAAAAACAGTAGGGATGTTCTCTGTTTAGTGAGTCCACCAGATCAGAGGCAGTAGGGATGTTCTCTGTTTAGTGAGTCCACCAGATCAGAGGCAGTAGGGATGTTCTCTGTTTAGTGAGTCCACCAGATCAGAGGCAGTAGGGATGTTCTCTGTTTAGTGAGTCCACCAGATCAGAGGCAGTAGGGATGACCAGGGATGTTCTCTGTTTAGTGAGTCCTCCAGATCAGAGGCAGTAGGGATGACCAGGGATGTTCTCTGTTTAGTGAGTCCACCAGATCAGAGGCAGTAGGGATGACCAGGGATGTTCTCTTGATAAGCACCATCAGACTGTACAACCAGCAACACAACCTGTATCAGACTGTACAACCAGCAACACAACCTCCATCAGACTGTGCAACCAGCAACACAACCTGTATCAGACTGTACAACCAGCAACACAACCTGTATCACACTGTGCAACCAGCAACACAACCTCCATCACACTGTACAACCAGCAACACAACCTGCATCACACTGTACAACCAGCAACACAACCTTCATCACACTGTACAACCAGCAACACAACCACCATCAGACTGTGCAACCAGCAACAGAACCTTCATCACACTGTACAACCAGCAACACAACACCATCAGACTGTGCAACCAGCAACACAACCTTCATCACACTGTACAACCAGCAACATAACCTGCATCACACTGTACAACCAGCAACACAACCTGCATCACACTGTACAACCAGCAACACAACCTGTATCACACTGTACAACCAGCAACACAACCTGCATCACACTGTACAACCAGCAACACAACCTCCATCACACTGTACAACCAGCAACAACTCCAACAACCAGCAACACAATCTCCATCGGACTGTACAGCCAGCAACACAACCTGTATCACACTGTACAACCAGCAACCAGCAACACAACCTCCATCACACTGTACAACCAGCAACACAACCTCCAGACTGTACAACCACCAACACAACCTGTATCACACTGTACAACCACCAACACAACCTGTATCACACTGTACAACCACCAACACAACCTGTATCACAACCACCATCAGACTGTACAACCAGCAACACACAACCTCCAGACTGTACAACCAGCAACCTCCAGACTGTACAAACCAGCAACACAACAACCTCCAGACTGTACAACCAGCAACACACAACCTCCAGACTGTACAACCAGCAACACACAACCTCCAGACTGTACAACCAGCAACACAATCTCCATCAGACTGTACAACCAGCAACACAATCTCAATCAGACTGTGCAACCAGCAACACACAACCTCCAGACTGTACAACCAGCAACACAGAGCAAAGTGAACAGCGAGCACAACAATCAATCTACCACAGCAACACAGCATGAAGCGGCGAACACTGGTCAAACATCGGACTTAAAACGGTCCCACAGCCATAAAACGGTGTACAACCAGCAACACAACCTCCAGACTGTACAACCACCAACACAACCTGTATCACACTGTACAACCACCAACACAACCTGTATCACACTGTACAACCACCAACACAACCTTCATCACACTGTACAACCACCAACACAACCTTCATCACACTGTACAACCACCAACACGACCTCCATCAGACTGTACAACCAGCAACACACAACCTCCAGACTGTACAACCTCCAGACTTGGGTTGTGCCGTGGCGGAGATCTTTGTGGGCTATACTCAGCCTTGTCTCAGGATGGTAAGTTGGTGGTTGAAGATATCCCTCTAGTGGTGTGGGGGCTGTGCTTTGGCAAAGTGGGTGGGGTTATATCCTTCCTGTTTGGCCCTGTCCGGGGGTGTCCTCGGATGGGGCCACAGTGTCTCCTGACCCCTCCTGTCTCAGCCTCCAGTATTTATGCTGCAGTAGTTTATGTGTCGGGGGGCTGGGGTCAGTTGTTATATCTGGAGTACTTCTCCTGTCCTATTCGGTGTCCTGTGTGAATCTAAGTGTGTGTTCTCTAATTCTCTCCTTCTCTCTTTCTTTCTCTCTCTCGGAGGACCTGAGCCCTAGGACCATGCCCCAGGACTACCTGACATGATGACTCCTTGCTGTCCCCAGTCCACCTGGCCATGCTGCTGTTCCAGTTTCAACTGACCTGAGCCCTAGGACCATGCCCCAGGACTACCTGACATGATGACTCCTTGCTGTCCCCAGTCTACCTGGCCATGCTGCTGCTCCAGTTTCAACTTCCACCTGACTGTGCTGCTGCTCTAGTTTCAACTGTTCTGCCTTATTATTATTCGACCATGCTGGTCATTTATGAACATTGAACATCTTGACCATGTTCTGTTATAATCTCCACCCGGCACAGCCAGAAGAGGACTGGCCACCCCACATAGCCTGGTTCCTCTCTAGGTTTCTTCCTAGGTATTGGCCTTTCTAGGGAGTTTTTCCTAGCCACCGTGCTTCTCCACCTGCATTGCTTGCTGTTTGGGGTTTTAGGCTGGGTTTCTGTACAGCACTTTGAGATATCAGCTGATGTACGAAGGGCTATATAAATAAATTTGATTTGATTTGTACAACCAGCAACACAACAACCTCCAGACTGTACAACCAGCAACACACAACCTCCAGACTGTACAACCAGCAACACAATCTCAATCAGACTGTGCAACCAGCAACACACAACCTCCAGACTGTACAACCAGCAACACAGAGCAAAGTGAACAGCGAGCACAACAATCAATCTACCACAGCAACACAGCATGAAGCGGCGAACACTGGTCAAACATCGGACTTAAAACGGTCCCACAGCCAAGAGGCCCGAACGTGAATATATATTGAAACAAGGCTGTTCCAGTATGTTAACTAGTCAACAGAAGACCAGTTTACTGCCATGTTAACGATGTGTTCAAAGAGCCCCTTCAGCCACAAGACAGGCCAGTCGTTGGTCTGTGAGGCAGACAGTTAAACCAGGCTAAACGGTCTCAACATACTGTTTAAAAACACAGGGACACACAGTGGAAAACATGACAGGGCTGTAATATAGAAGAAGTGGACACCAACTTGCACACCAAGGATGCATCCTAAATCCCACCCTATCCCCTATATAGTGCACTACTGTTGACCTTGGCCCTATATAGCGCACTACTGTTGACCAGGGCCCTATATAGTGCACTACTGTTGACCAGGGCCCTATATAGTGCTGGATTGGAGAACACATTGGGAGAGATGTTCAACCATTCCTCAAAACAGAATCTGTCCAGAACCTTGATCTCCTTCGTCTGAGTTTACGAACGTGTCCTTGTTCAATTCAAACCGCAGGTTTTCAAATGTGTCTCAAGGTCTGGAGACTGAGACGGCCATTGGAAAAATGTTGATTGTGTGGTTTCATTTCTATGTGGATTTTAAATGTGTTGCTTGGGGTTATTGTCTTGCTGGGAGATCCACTTGTGGCCAACTGTCATTCTCCTGGCAGAGGAAACCAGTTTTTTGGCAAAAATGTCCTGGTACTGGGTACAGTTCATGATGCTGTTGACCTTAACAACGGCCTCAGGACCAATGGAAGAAATATATCCCCAAAACATCAAAGATCCACCACTATATTTTTTACAGTAGGTTCGGGGTTCATTCTCATTTCGACAACCAAACCCACCATTTGGCCAAAGAGCTACATTTCCATCTCATTGGACTAAAGCACCAGTTCCAAATCCCGAGCCAATACCGTTTAGTAAACTCCAGGCGTTTACATTTGTTGGATGACAAGAAAATAGTGCTCTTATATTTAATTTTAGCAAAAATTATTTGCCTTCTTTAAGATGAAGAAATATGACCTAGTATCTTTTGTCATTCTGTTACCAAACCCAACCTGTACTGTTCTTTAAGAGTAAATGTGTTTCTGTAAAAAATGTTCAGTGGAAATAGTTAAAGTAGTCCTCGTGTAAATGTTGTTCGGTTCGTTCAACATTGCAATCAAATAAATAAATAAATAAATAAAATAAAAATGTAAGCTTATACTTCAATTCTGAGTCTAAGCATCATTCTGTTATCGTGGAATTACCCATCATCAATCACAGGTCTATATAAAAGGTAAAGAGCCCCCCGCGAAGACCAAAGACCTAAAACGAGCGAGGGTCCGGGCTATTGCCCCCCGACCACAATATTGGAAGCAAATTGTTACATTTTCTGAAAATTCTCTGTTAAAAACGCCACCGTTCGCCGCCACCCAGCAGGTGAGCGTGAACTCCTCCGTTGCTTGTGGTCATTTGTCTTTGCGGTGTGTCTCTTCTCTTAGCGGGAATGTCTCATATCCAGAAAGGAACAGTGACTAAGATCAAATGAAGTCTCCTAGACTCTAACCTCAAAGCTGCTGTTGATGACATCATGGCAGTGATTTATTTTTTTATCTGCTAAGTGCTGTAACATTATATAATAGAGACGCTCTATAAACACAGTAGAGGGGCTCTATAACACAGTAGAGGGGCTCTATAACACAGTAGAGGGGCTCTATAACACAGTAGAGGGGCTCTATAACACAGTAGAGGGGCTCTATAACACAGTAGAGCCTCTATATAACACAGTAGAGCCTCTATATAACACAGTAGAGGGGCTATATAACACAGTAGAGGGGCTATATAACACAGTAGAGGGGCTATATAACACAGTAGAGGGGCTATATAACACAGTAGAGCCTCTATATAACACAGTAGAGGGGCTATATAACACAGTAGAGAGGCTATATAACACAGTAGAGGGGCTATATAACACAGTAGAGAGGCTATATAACACAGTAGAGGCTCTATAACACAGTAGAGGCTCTATATAACACAGTAGAGGTGCTATATAACACAGTAGAGGCTCTATATAACACAGTAGAGGTGCTATATAACACAGTAGAGGCTCTATATAACACAGTAGAGGGGCTCTATAACACAGTAGAGGGGCTCTATAACACAGTAGAGGCTCTATATAACACAGTAGAGGCTCTATATAACACAGTAGAGAGGCTATATAACACAGTAGAGGGGCTATATAACACAGTAGAGGGGCTATATAACACAGTAGAGAGGCTATATAACACAGTAGAGCCTCTATATAACACAGTAGAGCCTCTATATAACACAGTAGAGCCTCTATATAACACAGTAGAGCCTCTATATAACACAGTAGAGCCTCTATATAACACAGTAGAGCCTCTATATAACACAGTAGAGCCTCTATATAACACAGTAGAGCCTCTATATAACACAGTAGAGCCTCTATATAACACAGTAGAGCCTCTATATAACACAGTAGAGCCTCTATATAACACAGTAGAGCCTCTATATAACACAGTAGAGCCTCTATATAACACAGTAGAGACTCTATAACACAGTAGAGGCTCTATAACACAGTAGAGGCTATATAATACAGTAGAGAGGCTATAATACAGTAGAGAGGCTATATAACAGTAGAGAGGCTATATAACACAGTAGAGAGGCTATATAATACAGTAGAGAGGCTATATAATACAGTAGAGAGGCTATATAATACAGTAGAGAGGCTATATAACACAGTAGAGAGGCTATATAATACAGTAGAGGCTATATAATACAGTAGAGAGGCTATATAACACAGTAGAGGGGCTATATAACACAGTAGAGGGGCTATATAACACAGTAGAGGGGCTATATAACAGTAGAGGCTATATACAGTAGAGGCTATATACAGTAGAGGCTATATACAGTAGAGAGGCTATAATACAGTAGAGAGGCTATAATACAGTAGAGGGGCTATAATACAGTAGAGGGGCTATATAACACAGTAGAGAGGCTATATAACACAGTAGAGAGGCTATATAACACAGTAGAGGCTATATACAGTAGAGGCTATATACAGTAGAGAGGCTATAATACAGTAGAGAGGCTATAATACAGTAGAGAGGCTATAATACAGTAGAGGGGCTATAACACAGTAGAGGCTCTATAACACAGTAGAGGGGCTATATAACACAGTAGAGGGGCTATATAACACAGTAGAGGCTATATAATACAGTAGAGAGGCTATAATACAGTAGAGAGGCTATAACACAGTAGAGAGGCTATATAACACAGTAGAGAGGCTATATAACACAGTAGAGGGGCTATATAACACAGTAGAGGGGCTATATAACACAGTAGAGGGGCTATATAACACAGTAGAGAGGCTATATAACACAGTAGAGAGGCTATAATACAGTAGAGAGGCTATAATACAGTAGAGAGGCTATAATACAGTAGAGGTGCTATATAACACAGTAGAGGTGCTATATAACACAGTAGAGGTGCTATATAACACAGTAGAGAGGCTATAATACAGTAGAGAGGCTATAATACAGTAGAGAGGCTATAATACAGTAGAGAGGCTATAATACAGTAGAGAGGCTATAATACAGTAGAGAGGCTATAATACAGTAGAGGTGCTATATAACACAGTTGAGGGGCTATATTTTTTTTATATATTTTTTTATTTTATTTCACCTTTATTTAACCAGGTAGGCTAGTTGAGAACACCTTTATTTAACCAGGTAGGCTAGTTGAGAACACCTTTATTTAACCAGGTAGGCTAGTTGAGAACACCTTTATTTAACCAGGTAGGCTAGTTGAGAACACCTTTATTTAACCAGGTAGGCTAGTTGAGAACAAGTTCTCATTTGCAACTGCGACCTGGCCAAGATAAAGCATAGCAGTGTGAGCATACAACAAAGAGTTACACATGGAGTAAACAATTAACAAGTCAATAACACAGTAGAAAACAAAGGGGGGGTCTATATACAATGTGTGCAAAAGGCATGAGGAGGTAGGCAAATAATTACAATTTTGCAGATTAACACTGGAGTGATAAAAGATCAGATGGTCATGTACAGGTAGAGATATTGGTGTGCAGAAGAGCAGAAAAGTAAATAAATAAAAACAGTATGGGGATGAGGTAGGTGAAAAGGGTGGGCTATTTACCAATAGACTATGTACAGCTGCAGCGATCGGTTAGCTGCTCAGATAGCTGATGTTTGAAGTTGGTGAGGGAGATGAAAGTCTCCAACTTCAGCGATTTTTGCAATTCGTTCCAGTCACAGGCAGCAGAGTACTGGAACGAAAGGCGGCCAAATGAGGTGTTGGCTTTAGGGATGATCAGTGAGATACACCTGCTGGAGCGCGTGCTACGGATGGGTGTTGCCATCGTGACCAGTGAGCTGAGATAAGGCGGAGCTTTACCTAGCATAGACTTGTAGATGACCTGGAGCCAGTGGGTCTGGCGACGAATATGTAGCGAGGGCCAGCCGACTAGAGCATACAAGTCGCAGTGGTGGGTGGTATAAGGTGCTTTAGTGACAAAACGGATGGCACTGTGATAAACTGCATCCAGTTTGCTGAGTAGAGTGTTGGAAGCCATTTTGTAGATGACATCGCCGAAGTCGAGGATCGGTAGGATAGTCAGTTTTACTAGGGTAAGCTTGGCGGCTTGAGTGAAGGAGGCTTTGTTGCGGAATAGAAAGCCGACTCTTGATTTGATTTTCGATTGGAGATGTTTGATATGAGTCTGGAAGGAGAGTTTGCAGTCTAGCCAGACACCTAGGTACTTATAGACGTCCACATATTCTAGGTCGGAACCATCCAGGGTGGTGATGCTAGTCGGGCATGCAGGTGCAGGCAGCGACCGGTTGAAAAGCATGCATTTGGTTTTACTAGCGTTTAAGAGCAGTTGGAGGCCACGGAAGGAGTGTTGTATGGCATTGAAGCTTGTTTGGAGGTTAGATAGCACAGTGTCCAAAGACGGGCCGAAAGTATATAGAATGGTGTCGTCTGCGTAGAGGTGGATCAGGGAATCGCCCGCAGCAAGAGCAACATCATTGATATACACAGAGAAAAGAGTCGGCCCGAGAATTGAACCCTGTGGCACCCCCATAGAGACTGCCAGAGGACTGGACAGCATGCCCTCCGATTTGACACACTGAACTCTGTCTGCAAAGTAATTGGTGAACCAGGCAAGGCAGTCATCCGAAAAACCGAGGCTACAGAGTCTGCCGATAAGAATATGGTGATTGACAGAGTCGAAAGCCTTGGCAAGGTCGATGAAGACGGCTGCACAGTACTGTCTTTTATCGATGGCGGTTATGATGTCGTTTAGTACCTTGAGTGTGGCTGAGGTGCACCCATGACCGGCTCGGAAACCAGATTGCACAGCGGAGAAGGTACGGTGGGATTCGAGATGGTCAGTGACCTGTTTGTTGACTTGGCTTTCGAAGACCTTAGATAGGCAGGGCAGGATGGATATAGGTCTGTAACAGTTTGGGTCCAGGGTGTCTCCACCTTTGAAGAGGGGGATGACTGCGGCAGCTTTCCAATCCTTGGGGATCTCAGACGAGATGAAAGAGAGGTTGAACAGGCTGGTAATAGGGGTTGCGACAATGGTGGCAGATAGTTTCAGAAATAGAGGGTCCAGATTGTCAAGCCCAGCTGATTTGTACGGGTCCAGGTTTTGCAGCTCTTTCAGAACATCTGCTATCTGGATTTGGGTAAAGGAGAACCTGGAGAGGCTTGGGCGAGGAGCTGCGGGGGGGGCGGAGCTGTTGGCCGAGGTTGAAGTAGCCAGGCGGAAGGCATGGCCAGCCGTTGAGAAATGCTTATTGAAGTTTTCGATAATCATGGATTTATCAGTGGTGACCGTGTTACCTAGCCTCAGTGCAGTGGGCAGCTGGGAGGAGGTGCTCTTGTTCTCCATGGACTTCACAGTGTCCCAGAACTTTTTGGAGTTGGAGCTACAGGATGCAAACTTCTGCCTGAAGAAGCTGGCCTTAGCTTTCCTGACTGACTGCGTGTATTGGTTCCGGACTTCCCTGAACAGTTGCATATCACGGGGACTATTCGATGCTATTGCAGTCCGCCACAGGATGTTTTTGTGCTGGTCGAGGGCAGTCAGGTCTGGGGTGAACCAAGGGCTGTATCTGTTCTTAGTTCTGCATTTTTTGAACGGAGCATGCTTATCTAAAATGGTGAGGAAGTTACTTTTAAAGAATGACCAGGCATCCTCAACTGACGGGATGAGGTCAATGTCCTTCCAGGATACCCGGGCCAGGTCGATTAGAAAGGCCTGCTCACAGAAGTGTTTTAGGGAGCGTTTGACAGTGATGAGGGGTGGTCGTTTGACTGCGGCTCCTTAGCGGATACAGGCAATGAGGCAGTGATCGCTGAGATCCTGGTTGAAGACAGCGGAGGTGTATTTGGAGGGCCAGTTGGTCAGGATGACGTCTATGAGGGTGCCCTTGTTTACAGAGTTAGGGTTGTACCTGGTGGGTTCCTTGATGATTTGTGTGAGATTGAGGGCATCTAGCTTAGATTGTAGGACTGGCGGGGTGTTAAGCATATCCCAGTTTAGGTCACCTAACAGAACAAACTCTGAAGCTAGATGGGGGGCGATCAATTCACAAATGGTGTCCAGGGCACAGCTGGGAGCTGAGGGGGGTCGGTAGCAGGCGGCAACCGTGAGAGACTTATTTCTGGAGAGAGTAATTTTCAAAATTAGTAGTTCGAACTGTTTGGGTATGGACCTGGAAAGTATGACATTACTTTGCAGGCTAACTCCTCCCCCTTTGGCAGTTCTATCTTGACGGAAGATGTTATAGTTGGGTATGGAAATCTCTAAATTTTTGGTGGCCTTCCTGAGCCAGGATTCAGACACAGCAAGGACATCAGGGTTAGCAGAGTGTGCTAAAGCAGTGAGTAAGACAAACTTAGGGAGGAGGCTTCTGATGTTGACATGCATGAAACCAAGGCTTTTTCGAACACAGAAGTCAACAAATGAGGGTGCCTGGGGACATGCAGGGCCTGGGTTTACCTCCACATCACCCGCGGAACAGAGAAGGAGTAGTATGAGGGTGCGGCTAAAGGCTATCAAAACTGGTCGCCTAGAGCGTTGGGGACAGAGAATAAGAGGAGCAGGTTTCTGGGCATGGTAGAATATATTCAGGGCATAATGCGCAGACAGGGGTATGGTGGGGTGCGGGTACAGCGGAGGTAAGCCCAGGCACTGGGTGATGATGAGAGAGGTTGTATCTCTGGACATGCTGGTAGTAATGGGTGAGGTCACCGCATGTGTGGGAGGTGGGACAAAGGAGTTATCAGGGGTATGAAGAGTGGAACTAGGGGCTCCATTGTGAACTAAAACAATGATAACTAACCTGAACAACAGTATACAAGGCATATTGACATTTGAGAGAGACATACAGCGAGGCATACAGTAATCACAGGTGTTGAATTGGGAAAGCTAGCTAAAACAGTAGGTGATACAACAGCTAATCAGCTAGCACAACAACAGCAGGTAAAATGGCGTAGACTAGGCAACGGGGCCAACAGATAAAACAAACAAGCAGAATGGAGTACCGTGATTTATGGACAGTCCAGCGTGCATCAGCTATGTAGCCAAGAGATCAGTGTCCAGGGGGCAGCGGTGGATGGGGAAGGGAAGCTGGACTGGCGAGTGTTATCCAGGTTAAAAAAGACGAACAATGACTAAATAGCTTGTAGCTAGTTAGCTGGTTAGCTTCTGGAGGTTCTTGAGTGTGTTCTAAAAATAAATAAAAAATAATAGCGATTCCGTATCACATTGGGTGAGGCAGGTTTCCGGAAGGTATAAACAAATTAAAAGTCAAAAGAGATAGAAAGTAAATATGGGTCCGGTGGGCGTTTGGGACGCGGCGATTCAGGCGGTTAGCAGGCCTGTGCTAACAAGCTAACAGTTTGTAGGCCCGGGCTAGACAAGGTAGCAGTTAGCGGACCGGAGCTGGACAAGCTAGCAGTTAGCAGGCCGAATTAGCAAGCAGGGAGAGAGCGAGGGCTAGAGAGTTAGCCTTTGGGGGACGTCGCGATGGGGTGAGTCTGTTTATTCCTCTTCATGCGGTGACATCGATAGACCGGTCGTGGGCCCGGGTATTGTAGCTCAGGAGTATGCTACGGTGGTAGCGCAGGCCGGGCTAGCTTCAAGCTAAGTGGGTGGAAACGCTAGCCAGGGGTAATCATCCGGGGTTGCGGTTTAGCTAGATAGCTAGTTGTGAAGATCCAGCGTATTTGGAAGCTTAGGTTTAGCAAAATGTTTTTAAAGGGATAGCTATGTAAAAAACGAAAAATAAACAAAATATAAACAAAATATACAGGGACACGACACGACAGGACGACTTACTGCTACGCCATCTTGGATCACGATTTTTGATAACACAGTAGAGAGGCTATATAACACAGTAGAGGGGCTATATAACACAGTAGAGAGGCTATATAATACAGTAGAGAGGCTATAATACAGTAGAGAGGCTATAATACAGTAGAGAGGCTATATAACACAGTAGAGAGGCTATATAACACAGTAGAGAGGCTATATAACACAGTAGAGGCTATATAACACAGTAGAGAGGCTATATAACACAGTAGAGAGGCTATATAACACAGTAGAGAGGCTATATAACACAGTAGAGAGGCTATATAACACAGTAGAGAGGCTATAATACAGTAGAGAGGCTATAATACAGTAGAGGTGCTATATAACACAGTAGAGGGGCTATATAACACAGTAGAGGGGCTATATAACACAGTAAGGGGCTATATAACACAGTAGAGGGGCTATATAACACAGTAGAGGGGCTATATAACACAGTAGAGGGGCTATATAACACAGTAGAGGGGCTATATAACACAGTAGAGGGGCTATATAACACAGTAGAGGGGCTATATAACACAGTAGAGGGGCTATATAACACAGTAGAGGGGCTATATAACACAGTAGAGGCTATATACAGTCTACTATCTAATACTAACAAGTGAGTGATTCAGACCATTATATTCGGATGAGATCAGGCCTCCGTCTCCAAGACGAAGTGAAAGCAGAGAGAATAAAGGGTCCTCTCTTTACAAAACGTTTCGTCTCCAACCTCATTGGTTAATAAAAAACACACTAGACACTTTCAGCGAGTTCAGTAGCATACAGACTTTACACAGCGTATCAAATCGATGTGTGTGTGTGTGTGTGTGTGTGTGTCAGACATCTGTCGTCATTCAAAGAGACCGTAAACACATTGCTACACACATCTTACAGAAGACCCATCAGTAGTTTAACACACTACCATAGCCGACCAATCACAGACCAGGGCCCGCATTCACAAAGGTTCTCGGAGTGCTGATCTAGGATGAGTTTCTGTCTTTTAGATCAGAATGAACAGGACCATATGGACAGGGGGACCTAGTCTAGGATCAGTTTGTCTTTTAGATCAGAATGAACAGGACCATATGGACAGGGGGACCTAGTCTAGGATCAGTTTGTCTTTTAGATCAGAATGAACAGGACAATATGGACAGGGGGACCTAGTCTAGGATCAGTTTGTCTTTTAGATCAGAATGAACAGGACCATATGGACACACACTCCTCCTCCTCTAACCCCTCCTCCTCCTCTCTCCTAACCCCTCCTCCTCCTCTCTCCTAACCCCTCCTCCTCCTCTCTCCTAACCCCTCCTCCTCCTCTCTCCTAACCCCTCCTCTCTCCTAACCCCTCCTCTCTCCTCACTCCTCCTCTCTCCTCACCCCTCCTCACCTCTCCTCTCTCCTCACCCCTCCTCACCCCTCCTCCTCTTGCCTAACCCCTCCTCCTCTCGCCTAACCCCTCCTCCTCCTCTCTCCTCACTCCTCCTCTCTCCTCACCCCTCCTCACCCCTCCTCTCTCCTCACCCCTCCTCTCTCCTCACCCCTCCTCACCCCTCCTCCTCTTGCCTAACCCCTCCTCCTCTCGCCTAACCCCTCCTCCTCTCGCCTAACCCCTCCTCCTCTCGCCTAACCCCTCCTCCTCTCGCCTAACCCCTCCTCCTCTCGCCTAACCCCTCCTCCTCTCTCCTAACCTACACTAACCCCTCTTCATCTCTTTCCTTCCACCTCATCATGTTTTCCCTTCTCCAAACCGTAAAGTATCCCAGGAGCCTCCAGAGCAGAGGGCTTTAGGATCATATGACAGCCTTTCCAAGTGGCACCCTATTCCCTATGTAGTGCCATACTTTTGACCCAGGCCCAAAGGGCACTACAGTATTTAGGGAATAGGGTGCCTTTTGGGACGCAAGCCTTTTCTTCTGCTTTCACTTCAGGGTGTCAACAAACAGGTCAGTTCAGTCTCTCTTTCTCTCTCTCTGAACTTGCTTTTTCCCCCAGTGGTTGTTCTGCTTCTCCTCCTCCTCCCCTGTTTCTATCTGTACCAGGCACTACTGAGAGAACACATTGGGGTTGGCTGATACAACACTCAGTAAAGTGAGATAAGAGTGTATGAGAGGGAGAGAGAGAGGGGGGGGAGAAGAGAGAGGGAGAGGAGGGAGGAGAGAAAGGGAGAAGGGGAGAGAAAAGAGAGGGAGAGGAGGGGGGAGAGAAAGAGAGAGAGGGAGAAGGGGAGGAGGGGAGAGAGTGAAAGCACTGGGTCAAGATCAGAGTTTGAAGTCAGAGTGAGAGCTTGTATGTCACTTTGCTTCCACTTTCTGTCTACATGTGTTTGCATCAGAGGCGGTTGGTGCCGTTTATGACGAGGGAGGATTCAACTCTTTTTTTATGAGCATTACAGCATATTGGATGACTGTCATTCGTACTCCAGTTCGTACATCGTACTCCAGTTCGTACTTCGTACTCCAGTTCGTACTTCGTACTCCAGTTCGTACTTCGTACTCCAGTTCGTACTTCGTACTCCAGTTCGTACTTCGTACTCCAGTTCGTACTTCGTACTCCAGTTCGTACTTCGTACTCCAGTTCGTACTTCGTACTCCAGTTCGTACTTCATTCACCCAGTTCAATATAACATTGACAGGGTTTAGGCTACTACATGATTCTCAAATTGCCCCTATACCCATCATGAGGTTGCTACAACCAGGCCTAAACCCTATACCCATCATGAGGTTGCTACAACCAGGCCTAAACCCTATACCCATCATGAGGTTGCTACAACCAGGCCTAAACCCTGTACCCATCATGAGGTAGCTACAACCAGGCCTAAACCCTGTACCCATCGTGAGGTAGCTACAACCAGTCCTAAACCCTATACCCATCGTGAGGTAGCTACAACCAGTCCTAAACCCTATACCCATCATGAGGTAGCTACAACCAGTCCTAAACCCTATACCCATCATGAGGTAGCTACAACCAGTCCTAAACCCTATACCCATCATGAGGTAGCTACAACCAGTCCTAAACCCTATACCCATCATGAGGTAGCTACAACCAGGCCTAAACCCTATACCCATCATGAGGTAGCTACAACCAGGCCTAAACCCTATACCCATCATGAGGTAGCTACAACCAGTCCTAAACCCTATACCCATCATGAGGTAGCTACAACCAGGCCTAAACCCTATACCCATCATGAGGTAGCTACAACCAGGCCTAAACCCTATACCCATCATGAGGTAGCTACAACCAGGCCTAAACCCTATACCCATCATGAGGTAGCTACAACCAGGCCTAAACCCTATACCCATCATGAGGTAGCTACAACCAGGCCTAAACCCTATACCCATCATGAGGTAGCTACAACCAGGCCTAAACCCTATACCCATCATGAGGTAGCTACAACCAGTCCTAAACCCTATACCCATCATGAGGTAGCTACAACCAGTCCTAAACCCTATACCCATCATGAGGTAGCTACAACCAGTCCTAAACCCTATACCCATCATGAGGTAGCTACAACCAGTCCTAAACCCTATACCCATCATGAGGTAGCTACAACCAGTCCTAAACCCTATACCCATCATGAGGTAGCTACAACCAGTCCTAAACCCTATACCCATCATGGAGGTAGCTACAACCAGTCTTAAACCCTATACCCATCATGAGGTAGCTACAACCAGGCCTAAACCCTATACCCATCATGAGGTAGCTACAACCAGTCCTAAACCCTATACCCATCATGAGGTAGCTACAACCAGACCTAAACCCTATACCCATCATGAGGTAGCTACAACCAGACCTAAACCCTATACCCATCATGAGGTAGCTACAACCAGGCCTAAACCCTATACCCATCATGAGGTAGCTACAACCAGTCCTAAACCCTACACCCATCATGAGGTAGCTACAACCAGTCCTAAACCCTATACCCATCATGAGGTAGCTACAACCAGGCCTAAACCCTATACCCATCATGAGGTAGCTACAGCCAGGCCTAAACCCTACTGATATGTATAATCAGGTGCAAGTCCTTACTCATTTTTTATATAAATTTGCCACTGCTCAACCAACAGCCTATCGATCCCAACAAATCGACTAAACGGGGTAAAATGGGCCTAGAATAAACTAAAAGGAAAAGTAAGGACATTCTAGACTAGATCTACACTGTTTCTAGACCTGGGATGGGACACTGATGGGGATGGGGGCCACAAGAAAATTAAAAACTCATCAGGCTGCTGTGGTTCGTGGGTCTGCAAACCCACATCCATTTTTTTTTGCATGATATTCCAAATGCCTGTAAATCGCAAGAATCTAGTTGTGTGTTTTTCATGTTTCTGAGCGTTTAGGTGCTTGTTCTCATGTTGTGTTTTTGGTCTCGTCTCCTTGGCTCCTATGTGTATCTTCCCATTTACACCAGAGATCTGGATATAAATGACGAGATGCTCATGTCTCAGCCCTAACAAATGGGAATTGTTGTCCCAAAGGCAGGCGACAAGCTTAGGTCCAAAACAAGCCCATAGAAATGCATTAGGTTGACTGTGGACAGATTTTGGAGGAAAACCTCTTGCTTCGCCTCTTCCTCTTTGATTTACACACACACCAAGCCCCCCCCCCCCCCACCACTCACACCAAGCCCCCCCGCCCCCCCCCATTCACACCAAGCCCCTCCCCCCCACTCACATGCTCGCTACACGTTTAGACTAATGCTCGCTACACGTTTAGACTAATGCTCGCTACACGTTTAGACTAATGCTCACTGCACGACCCCCGACTGAGTTCACCTCCGTGGGCCTACAGTTGCCCATCACTGATTTAGACAGTGTGTTTAAGGGAATAAGAATCTGCTTTTGTTTACAGTATGTGTGTGTGTCAATGCTGTCCGGTCCTCTGGCAGTCTCTATGGGGGTGCCACAGGGTTCAATCCTCGGGCCGACTCTTTTCTCTGTATATATCAATGATGTTGCTCTTGCTGCGGGCGATTCCCTGATCCACCTCTACGCAGACGACACCATTCTATATACTTCCGGCCCGTCCTTGGACACTGTGCCATCTAACCTCCAAACGAGCTTCAATGCCATACAACACTCCTTCCGTGGCCTCCAACTGCTCTTAAACGCTAGTAAAACCAAATGCATGCTTTTCAACCGTTCGCTGCCTGCACCCGCACGCCTGACCAGCATCACCACCCTGGATGGTTCCGACCTTGAATATGTGGACATCTAGAAGTACCTAGGTGTCTGGCTAGACTGTAAACTCTCCTTCCAGACTCATATCAAACATCTCCAATCGAAAATCAAATCAAGAGTCGGCTTTCTATTCCGCAACAAAGCCTCCTTCACTCACGCCGCCAAACTTACCCTAGTAAAACTGACTATCCTACCGATCCTCGACTTCGGCGATGTCATCTACAAAATTGCTTCCAACACTCTACTCAGCAAACTGGATGCAGTTTATCACAGTGCCATCCGTTTTGTCACTAAAGCACCTTATACAACCCACCACTGCGACTTGTATGCTCTAGTCGGCTGGCCCTCGCTACATATTCGTCGCCAGACCCACTAGCTCCAGGTCATCTACAAGTCCATGCTAGGTAAAGCTCCGCCTTATCTCAGTTCACTGGTCACGATGGCAACACCCATCCGTAGCAGGCGCTCCAGCAGGTGTATCTCACTGATCATCCCTAAACCCAACACCTCATTTGGCCGCCTTTCGTTCCAGTTCTCTGCTGCCTGTGACTGGAACGAATTGCAAAAATCGCTGAAGTTGGAGACTTATCTCCCTCACCAACTTCAAACATCAGCTATCGGAGCAGCTAACCGATCGCTGCAGCTGTACATAGTCTATCGGTAAATAGCCCACCCATTTTTACCTACCTCATCCCCATACTGTTTTTATTTATTTACTTTTCTGCTCTTTTGCACACCAATATCTCTACCTGTACATGTCCATCTGATCATTTATCACTCCAGTGTTATTAATCTGCAAAATTGTAATTATTCACCTACCTCCTCATGCCTTTTGCACACAATGTATATAGACTCTCCTTTTTTTCTACAGTGTTATTGACTTGTTAATTGTTTACTCCATGTGTAACTCTGTGTTGTCTGTTCACACTGCTATGCTTTATCTTGGCCAGGTCGCAGTTGTAAATGAGAACTTGTTCTCAACTAGCCTACCTGGTTAAATAAAGGTGTTCTCAACTAGCCCTACCTGGTTAAATAAAGGTGTTCTCAACTAGCCTACCTGGTTAAATAAAGGTGTTCTCAACTAGCCTACCTGGTTAAATAAAGCTGAAGAAAGAAAAAAAAGACACAATACTTCCATTACTGCTGTGCCAGTGGACTCTTCTTCAAAATGTTAGTCTCTCTCTCTCCCCTGGTAACATAGTAACTAAAACTAGGAGGAAGTAAAGGACATTCTATGAGATGTTAGTCTCTCCCCTGGTAACATAGTAACTAAAACTAGGAGGAAGTAAAGGACATTCTATGAGATGTTAGTCTCTCCCCTGGTAACATAGTAACTAAAACTAGGAGGAAGTAAAGGACATTCTATGAGATGTTAGTCTCTCTCCCCTGGTAACATAGTAACTAAAACTAGGAGGAAGTAAAGGACATTCTATGAGATGTTAGTCTCTCTCCCCTGGTAACATAGTAACTAAAACTAGGAGGAAGTAAAGGACATTCTATGAGATGTTAGTGTCTCTCCCCTGGTAACATAGTAACTAAAACTAGGAGGAAGTAAAGGACATTCTATGAGATGTTAGTCTCTCTCCCCTGGTAACATAGTAACTAAAACTAGGAGGAAGTAAAGGACATTCTATGAGATGTTAGTGTCTCTCCCCTGGTAACATAGTAACTAAAACTAGGAGGAAGTAAAGGACATTCTATGAGATGTTAGTCTCTCTCTCTCCCCTGGTAACATAGTAACTAAAACTAGGAGGAAGTAAAGGACATTCTATGAGATGTTAGTCTCTCCCCTGGTAACATAGTAACTAAAACTAGGAGGAAGTAAGGACATTCTATGAGATGTTAGTCTCTCTCTCCCCTGGTAACATAGTAACTAAAACTAGGAGGAAGTAAAGGACATTCTATGAGATGCTGTATCTGGAGTGCCTACAGAGAGATAATCAAAGAATGTGCTTCTGTTTGTTAAAAAGGTGAAATGTACAAAGATAAGACAACTTCTGACATTTGTTGTTCTGTCTGCAGGGTGACATTATCTCTGACACACACACACACACACACGATCCCATGCACAACTTAGACACAGACTCCTTTCACACCCCTGAGCTGGTTAGAGCCGTGCAGGACAAGACAATTTAGTCTAGGGGTTTCTTTGGGAAATACATGCCCTCTCTGGATTGGCTGTATACAGTCGAAGTCGGACGTTTACATACACTCTGTCTGGAGTCACTCTGTCTGTCTGGAGTCACTCTGTCTGTCTGGAGTCACTCTGTCTGTCTGGAGTCACTGTCTGTCTGGAGTCACTGTCTGTCTGGAGTCACTGTCTGTCTGGAGTCACTGTCTGTCTGGAGTCACTCTGTGATGTACCACCGTACATGTTTGGCCTACTTGTTAGATATGTGTGTATACAGTTGAAGTCGAAAGTTTACATACGCCTTAGCCAAATACATTTTAAACCCAGTTTTTCACAATTCCTGACATTTAATCCTAGTAAATATTCACTGTCTTAGATCAGTTATATTCACCACTTTATTTTAAGAATGTGAAATGTCAGAATAATAGTAGAGAGAATGAATTACTTCAGCATTTATTTATTTCATCACATTCCCAGTGGGTCATAAGTTTACATACACTCAATTAGTATTTGGTAGCATTGCCTTTAAATTGGGTCAAACGTTTCAGGTAGCCTTCTACAAGCTTTCCACAATAAGTTGGGTGAATTTTGACCCATTCCTCCTGACAGAGCTGGTGTAACTGAGTCAGGTTTGTAGGCCTCCTTGCTCGCACACGCTTTTTCAGTTCTGCCCACTAATTTTCTATGTGATTGAGGTCAGGGCTTTGTGATGGCCACTCCAAAACCTAGACTTTGTTGTCCTTAAGCCATTTTGCCACAATTTTGGAAGTATGCTTGGGGTCATCCATTTGGAAGACCCATTTGTGACCAAGCTTTAACTTCCTGACTTTCGCACGAAAATATGTTCATCTCTAGGAGACAGAATGCGTCTCCTTCCTGAGTGGTATGACGGCTGCGTGGTCCCAAGGTGTTTGTACAGATGAATGTTCTACCTTCAGGCATTTGAAAATTGCTCCCAAGAATGAACCAGACTTGTGGAGGTCTACAATTTTCTTTCTGAGGTCTTGGCTGATTTCTTTTGATTTTCCCATGATGTCAAGCAAAGAGGCACTGAGTTTGAAAGTTGGCCTTGAAATACATCCACAGGTACACCTCCAATTGACTCAAATTATGTCAATTAGCCTATCAGAAGCTTCTAAAGCCATGACATCATTTTCTGGAATTTTCCAAGCCGTTTAAAAACAGTCAACTTAGTGGATGTAAACTTCTGACCCACTAGAAATGTGATAGAGAATTATACGGTGAAATCATCTGTAAACAATTGTTGGACATATTACTTGTGTCATGCACAAAGTAGATGTCCTAACGAACTTGATAAAACTATAGTTTGTTAACAAGAAATGTGTGGAGTGGTTAAATGTGTAAGTGGATGAAATCTTCTGACTTCAACTGTATATAATGTTGTGTTTATTAGTAGCAAATAAGTAGGTAAAACAAATATGTTTAAATTTGACAAATCAGTGCTGTAGGGTTGTCACTCTTCCAGTATCTTGATACCAGGAAGTAAGAAACACTCCTAGTGTTGGACGAAAAACACTCCTAGTGTTGGACGAAAAACACTCCTAGTGTTGGACGAAAAACACTCCTAGTGTTGGACGAAAAACACTCCTAGTGTTGGACGAAAAACACTCCTAGTGTTGGACGAAAAACACTCCTAGTGTTGGAAGAAATCACAATATTTTACATAAAGTTGTTTTTAAAAAAAAGGACCTAAGTGTTTCATCTGCTTTATGTTTCTTTGGCCAAGGAAAGTCTGGTCCGCGGCAGTACGGTCACACTCTGGTCCGCGGCAGTACGGTCACACTCTGGTCCGCGGCAGTACGGTCACACTCTGGTCCGCGGCAGTACGGTCACACTCTGGTCCGCGGCAGTACGGTCACACTCTGGTCCGCGGCAGTACGGTCACACTCTGGTCCGCGGCAGTACGGTCACACTCTGGTCCGCGGCAGTACGGTCACACTCTGGTCCGCGGCAGTACGGTCACACTCTGGTCCGCGGCAGTACGGTCACACTCTGGTCCGCGGCAGTACGGTCACACTCTGGTCCGCGGCAGTACGGTCACACTCTGGTCCGCGGCAGTACGGTCACACTCTGGTCCGCGGCAGTAGGGTCACGCTCTGGTCCGGTAGTACGGTCATACAGGGATTGTGACAACCCTTCTTCTCTGTGTCCAGTCAAAGAGGATGAGTGTGGATGTGGTTAATACCAGTCTCATTAGTCACTCCCATCCTACAGGCTGTCATCACACATCATCCTAATGGCTTGATAATGAAGCTAGAATACAGGCTTCCCCTGTTAGAGGACAAATCACACACCGTTTTAATGGAGCGGTCGTCCACTTGAACGAGCCTGTTCTCCAAGCAGGGCAAGGTTAAGTTTCATCAGCGTTCAGCTGGTCTAGCCAGTCTCTGGTTAAGACTAAACACATGCGCAAAACACACACTAACTTTTCTCCAAACCCACACAACACGTCCCTTAACACCTGCCCTCCTTAACAAAACCCGTGAACTCACTGGCCCCCCTCTTCTACATCTCTCTCACACACACACACCATAGCCAACATCCTCTAGCAACCATCCTCTAGACAGAGAGACAGACAGGACAGGACAGGACAGGGCAGGGCCCCGCTTTGAGTTGGCCACCAAAACAAAGGCAGCTTTCAGCCACTCTGATCCCTGAACAAAAGGAGAAACTCAACACGGAGAGGAGAGGAGGAGAGAGGACCACTCCACTCCAGCCGTACATTCAAACTGCGTCCCAGATAACACCCTATTCCCTATGTAGCACGTTACTATGGACCGGGGCGCATAGGGCTCTGTTCAAAAGTAGTGCACTACATAGGGAATATGGCGTCAGTTGGGACACAGGCCTCTTCACTACAACAGCAGACCGATATGAAAGATGTCCCTTTCTCACCAGAACAATGGTTAGTTATGACCAAGTGATCGGAGGCTGTTTTTAAAGGGGTTTAACTATCCCTGCCTGGTTGAGGTATCTGGCCTGGGAGGAGTAGAGAAACAAGGGGGTTGAGGTAACTGGCCTGGGAGGAGTAGAGAAACAAGGGGGTTGAGGTAACTGGCCTGGGAGGAGTAGAAAAACAAGGGGGTTGAGGTAACTGGCCTGGGAGGAGTAGAGAAACAAGGGGGTCGAGGTAACGGAGCTGGGAGGACCAGAGAAATGAGGGGGTCGAGGTAACTGAGCTGGGAGGACCAGAGAAACAAGGGGGTCGAGGTAACTGAGCTGGGAGGACCAGAGAAACAAGGGGGTCGAGGTAACTGAGCTGGGAGGACCAGAGAAACGAGGGGGTTGAGGTAACTGGGCTGGGAGGACCAGAGAAACGAGGGGGTTGAGGTAACTGGGTTGGGAGGGTCGGAGAAACAAGGGGGGGGGGGGGGGGGGGGGGTGTAGGGTGAGGATCAGAAAGGGGGTGAGAGGGGGGGGGGGGGGGGGGTTAGAGGTGTCAACAGTGAGGGGTGCTGCCTGGACTTGTCAGCAGCGTGAGCCCCAACAGTCATGAGCATCCTGGCCATAGGGCTCTGGTTAAAAGTAGTGTACTATATAATGACACCCTGGCCATAGGGCTCTGGTTAAAAGTAGTGTACTATAAAGGGAATAGTGTGCTGTTTGGGTTGTACCCCTGGACTCCACTGATGGTAACTGAACCAGTTTGAACCTCCCAGATAACTTCATTAAAAGACTCCTTCTGTGACGTTCCCATGACAACCGACCGGGGGAAAAGAGGGGGGGGGGGGGGTAGGATGATGGGGAGGGGTGTTTGTCTGAATGAGGGAGGCTCCTGCTGAGAAAGAAGTCTCATGCTTGGCCCCCCCCTAAACACCAAAACCCCCCTCCTCTTCTCACATAGTCACCCCCCCAACTACCAGGAACATGTAAACAGAGGAGAAACACATGGTTCAGACTATAGAGTCTAGTAGTTACAGGGGTGCAATGTTCTCTACTGTGGCTGCAAGGATTAGGGACTATTTAGAGTTTTGGGGTCAACGTTTGAGGGCTCCTCGGTTGAATTTGAGGAGTTAATCTGATTCAATGATGTCCTTTTGAATAAAGAAGCAACCTTTTGGGTGGAACCACTACAGACATCGCCCCCACTGGTAGAGCAGCCGGTGATTGGTGGGCCCGCCCCACTGGTAGAGCAGCCGGTAATTGGTGGGCCCGCCCCCACTGGTAGAGCAGCCGGTGATTGGTGGGCCCGCCCCCACTGGTAGAGCAGCCTAGAAAGCAAGTAACCTCGGTCCCAGACTGGGAACCTAGAATACATGAACAACATCTCAGCAGATATTACAGGTTCTATGAACAAAGTCTGACACACGACCTACAGCGTCAGTGTGACACACACACACACACACACACACACACACACACACACACACGGAATGCAGGCAAACTGCAATTCCGTTCATAAGAAACTGTTTGAAATGATTTACTGTGTGAGAGTCTAAAACAACACTTAAACTGTCTGTACTCTGAGCTTTTCCATCAGAAAGGACCCATGAGCACCCAGAAGCCTTATACACAGAGGGCACGTGTCCCCCCCCCCCCCCCCCCCTTCCCTAAGATTTGTCCTCCATTCAGCTTCAACTGAAGCCAACTTCATAAAATTTCTATCAATCAAGTTAGAGTAGTTATCTTGTCTAAACTATCTTAGCTGGGATGCCTGCTGACAAGCTGGGTAGACTTCAGAGAAAAAGCAAGCGATAACTAAAATGTAGTGAATAACACACATTTCGTTCAGTCTTTCACCCAGATTTGAGCAGAGGTGCACAGAAACATATTTATCTTCTTTAAAATAAAAAACCACCAGACAGGAGGATATAGATTAGCTCAAGAGGTGTGCTTAGATATGCACAAAAATAGACATTCAAATCCATAAATTATGCATTTCTGTTCATTACAGATCAGGGACTAATTATGTCATTTTGTTTCCGTAATTCCTGTTAATGGGGGTAAATCCACTTCACGTACATTAGTCCAATAACACCCAAAATAATATATTGATATTTTCAAACTCAAGGCGCCAGGTCATAGCTGACAGACAGTTCTATCTTCAGACATCTTTCAATCTTAATTCAGAGCAGATATTTAAAAAAACAGAGTGTTTGAGAAAAGGTTTGAATCTTAATTCAGAGCAGATATTTAAATGAAACAGGGTGTTTGAGAAAAGGTTTGAATCTTAATTCAGAGCAGATATTTAAATGAAACAGGGTGTTTGAGAAAAGGTTTGAATCTTAATTCAGAGCAGATATTTTAAAAAACAGGGTGTTTGAGAAAAGGTTTGAATCTTAATTCAGAGCAGATATTTTAAAAAACAGGGTGTTTGAGAAAAGGTTTGAATCTTAATTCAGAGCAGATATTTAAAAAAAACAGGGTGTTTGAGAAAAGGTTTGAATCTTAATTCAGAGCAGATATTTAAAAAAAACAGGGTGTTTGAGAAAAGGTTTGAATCTTAATTCAGAGCAGATATTTAAACACAGGGTGTTTGAGAAAAGGTTTGAATCTTAATTCAGAGCAGATATTTAAAAAAACAGAGTGTTTGAGAAAAGGTTTGAATCTTAATTCAGAGCAGATATTTAAACACAGGGTGTTTGAGAAAAGGTTTGAATCTTAATTCAGAGCAGATATTTAAATGAAACAGGGTGTTTGAGAAAAGGTTTGAATCTTAATTCAGAGCAGATATTTAAACACAGGGTGTTTGAGAAAAGGTTTGAATCTTAATTCAGAGCAGATATTTTAAAACACAGGGTGTTTGAGAAAAGGTTTGAATCTTAATTCAGAGCAGATATTTAAACACAGGGTGTTTGAGAAAAGGTTTGAATCTTAATTCAGAGCAGATATTTAAATGAAACAGGGTGTTTGAGAAAAGGTTTCAATCTTAATTCAGAGCAGATATTTAAAAAAAACAGGGTGTTTGAGAAAAGGTTTGAATCTTAATTCAGAGCAGATATTTAAATGAAACAGGGTGTTTGAGAAAAGGTTTGAATCTTAATTCAGAGCAGATATTTAAAAAAAACAGGTAGTTTGAGAAAAGGTTTGAATCTTAATTCAGAGCAGATATTTAAAAAAACAGGGTGTTTGAGAAAAGGTTTGAATCTTAATTCAGAGCAGATATTTAAACACAGGGTGTTTGGGGGAACGTGATCATGAAACCCAGAGGGAGATTTGACTGTACTTCTGTTACCAAAGTCTACATCAGCACAGTTCTGCCACTAAGTTAGTTTTTGCTACATTTACCAGCGACAACTTGTTCAACGTAGTCCTTGTGCAGAGACTTGTGTATGGTTTCAGAAACTTTAAAATAAAGTGTGTGTTTGGCATAGATTTTAAAGTTAAAAAAAAGTCCAAGTGTAATTTGGTTAGCGTGGAATTGCCCACTCGTAGTACAACGATCCCATTCAACACACAAGGGGGGGGGGGGGGGGGGGTTGGGCCAGTAACATCTATGTTGGCCACATCTTTCCTTCCATCTCTAAAACACAGAGGGGGGGTTGGGCCAGTAACATGTATGTTGGCCACATCTTTCCTTCCATCTCTAAAACACAGAGGGGGGGGGGGGTTGGGCTAGTAACATCTATGTTGGCCACATCTTTCCTTCCATCTCTAAAACACAGAGGGGAAAAACCCCACAAAGTCCAGCAAGGCACCTCCACACTGGGGGGTAGGAGGGCAAGGCACATCCATACTGGAAGACTGGCCAACTGATGTCATCGGTGTACTCACCACCCACCCACTAATGTGATACCATTAGGGTGCCCACCAGTCCCACACATACACAGCTAGCTCTGCCCACCAGTCCCACACATACACAGCTAGATCTGCCCACCAGTCCCACACACACAGCTAGCTCTGCCCACCAGTCCCACACACACAGCTAGCTCTGCCCACCAGTCCCCCACACACAGCTAGCTCTGCCCACCAGTCATACAGCTAGCTCTGCCCACCAGTCCCACACACACAGCTAGCTCTGCCCACCAGTCCCACACACACAGCTAGCTCTGCCCACCAGTCCCACACACAGCTAGCTCTGCCCACCAGTCCCACACACACAGCTAGCTCTGCCCACCAGTCATACAGCTAGCTCTACCCACCAGTCCCATACAGCTAGCTCTGCCCACCAGTCCCACACACACAGCTAGCTCTGCCCACCAGTCCCACACACACAGCTAGCTCTACCCACCAGTCCCACACACAGCTAGCTCTGCCCACCAGTCCCACACACACAGCTAGCTCTGCCCACCAGTCATACAGCTAGCTCTACCCACCAGTCCCACAGCTAGCTCTGCCCACCAGTCCCACACACACAGCTAGCTCTGCCCACCAGTCCCACACACACAGCTAGCTCTGCCCACCAGTCACACAGCTAGCTCTGTCCACCAGTCACACAGCTCGCTCTGCCCACCAGTCCCATACAGCTAGCTCTGCCCACCAGTCCCATACAGCTAGCTCTGCCCACCAGTCCCATACAGCTAGCTCTGCCCACCAGTCCCATACAGCTAGCTCTGCCCACCAGTCCCATACAGCTAGCTCTGCCCACCAGTCCCATACAGCTAGCTCTGCCCACCAGACCCATACAGCTAGCTCTGCCCACCAGTCCCATACAGCTAGCTCTGCCCACCAGTCCCATACAGCTAGCTCTGCCCACCAGTCCCATACAGCTAGCTCTGCCCACCAGTCCCATACAGCTAGCTCTGCCCACCAGTCATACACAGCTAGCTCTGCCCACCAGTCATACACAGCTAGCTCTGCCCACCAGTCCCATACAGCTAGCTCTGCCCACCAGTCCCATACAGCTAGCTCTGCCCACCAGTCATACACAGCTAGCTCTGCCCACCAGTCCCATACAGCTAGCTCTGCCCACCAGTCCCATACAGCTAGCTCTGCCCACCAGTCCCATACAGCTAGCTCTGCCCACCAGTCATACACAGCTAGCTCTGCCCACCAGTCATACACAGCTAGCTCTGCCCACCAGTCCCATACAGCTAGCTCTGCCCACCAGTCCCATACAGCTAGCTCTGCCCACCAGTCATACACAGCTAGCTCTGCCCACCAGTCCCATACAGCTAGCTCTGCCCACCAGTCACACACAGCTAGCTCTGCCCACCAGTCACACACAGCTAGCTCTGCCCACCAGTCATACACAGCTAGCTCTGCCCACCAGTCCCATACAGCTAGCTCTGCCCACCAGTCACACACAGCTAGCTCTGCCCACCAGTCCCATACAGCTAGCTCTGCCCACCAGTCCCACACAGCTAGCTCTGCCCACCAGTCCCATACAGCTAGCTCTGCCCACCAGTCCCACACAGCTAGCTCTGCCCACCAGTCCCATACAGCTAGCTCTGCCCACCAGTCCCACACAGCTAGCTCTGCCCACCAGTCCCACACAGCTAGCTCTGCCCACCAGTCCCATACAGCTAGCTCTGCCCACCAGTCCCATACAGCTAGCTCTGCCCACCAGTCCCACACAGCTAGCTCTGCCCACCAGTCCCACACAGCTAGCTCTGCCCACCAGTCACACACAGCTAGCTCTGCCCACCAGTCCCATACAGCTAGCTCTGCCCACCAGTCACACACAGCTAGCTCTGCCCACCAGTCCCATACAGCTAGCTCTGCCCACCAGTCCCATACAGCTAGCTCTGCCCACCAGTCCCATACAGCTAGCTCTGCCCACCAGTCCCATACAGCTAGCTCTGCCCACCAGTCACACACAGCTAGCTCTGCCCAGCAGTCACACACAGCTAGCTCTGCCCACCAGTCACACACAGCTAGCTCTGCCCACCAGTCACACACAGCTAGCTCTGCCCACCAGTCCCACACAGCTAGCTCTGCCCACCAGTCCCATACAGCTAGCTCTGCCCACCAGTCACACACAGCTAGCTCTGCCCACCAGTCCCATACAGCTAGCTCTGCCCACCAGTCCCATACAGCTAGCTCTGCCCACCAGTCACACACAGCTAGCTCTGCCCACCAGTCATACACAGCTAGCTCTGCCCACCAGTCCCATACAGCTAGCTCTGCCCACCAGTCCCATACAGCTAGCTCTGCCCACCAGTCATACACAGCTAGCTCTGCCCACCAGTCACACACAGCTAGCTCTGCCCACCAGTCACACACAGCTAGCTCTGCCCACCAGTCATACACAGCTAGCTCTGCCCACCAGTCCCATACAGCTAGCTCTGCCCACCAGTCCCACACAGCTAGCTCTGCCCACCAGTCCCATACAGCTAGCTCTGCCCACCAGTCACACACAGCTAGCTCTGCCCACCAGTCCCATACAGCTAGCTCTGCCCACCAGTCCCACACAGCTAGCTCTGCCCACCAGTCCCATACAGCTAGCTCTGCCCACCAGTCCCACACAGCTAGCTCTGCCCACCAGTCCCATACAGCTAGCTCTGCCCACCAGTCCCACACAGCTAGCTCTGCCCACCAGTCCCATACAGCTAGCTCTGCCCACCAGTCCCATACAGCTAGCTCTGCCCACCAGTCCCATACAGCTAGCTCTGCCCACCAGTCATACACAGCTAGCTCTGCCCACCAGTCCCATACAGCTAGCTCTGCCCACCAGTCCCACACAGCTAGCTCTGCCCACCAGTCCCATACAGCTAGCTCTGCCCACCAGTCACACACAGCTAGCTCTGCCCACCAGTCCCATACAGCTAGCTCTGCCCACCAGTCACACACAGCTAGCTCTGCCCACCAGTCCCATACAGCTAGCTCTGCCCACCAGTCCCATACAGCTAGCTCTGCCCACCAGTCCCATACAGCTAGCTCTGCCCACCAGTCACACACAGCTAGCTCTGCCCACCAGTCCCACACAGCTAGCTCTGCCCACCAGTCCCACACAGCTAGCTCTGCCCACCAGTCCCATACAGCTAGCTCTGCCCACCAGTCCCATACAGCTAGCTCTGCCCACCAGTCCCATACAGCTAGCTCTGCCCACCAGTCATACACAGCTAGCTCTGCCCACCAGTCCCATACAGCTAGCTCTGCCCACCAGTCCCACACAGCTAGCTCTGCCCACCAGTCCCATACAGCTAGCTCTGCCCACCAGTCACACACAGCTAGCTCTGCCCACCAGTCCCATACAGCTAGCTCTGCCCACCAGTCACACACAGCTAGCTCTGCCCACCAGTCCCATACAGCTAGCTCTGCCCACCAGTCCCATACAGCTAGCTCTGCCCACCCGTCCCATACAGCTAGCTCTGCCCACCAGTCCCATACAGCTAGCTCTGCCCACCAGTCACACACAGCTAGCTCTGCCCACCAGTCACACACAGCTAGCTCTGCCCACCAGTCCCACACAGCTAGCTCTGCCCACCAGTCACACACAGCTAGCTCTGCCCACCAGTCCCATACAGCTAGCTCTGCCCACCAGTCATACACAGCTAGCTCTGCCCACCAGTCCCATACAGCTAGCTCTGCCCACCAGTCCCATACAGCTAGCTCTGCCCACCAGTCATACACAGCTAGCTCTGCCCACCAGTCACACACAGCTAGCTCTGCCCACCAGTCCCACACAGCTAGCTCTGCCCACCAGTCACACACAGCTAGCTCTGCCCACCAGTCCCATACAGCTAGCTCTGCCCACCAGTCACACACAGCTAGCTCTGCCCACCAGTCACACACAGCTAGCTCTGCCCACCAGTCACACACAGCTAGCTCTGCCCACCAGTCACACACAGCTAGCTCTGCCCACCAGTCACACACAGCTAGCTCTGCCCACCAGTCACACACAGCTAGCTCTGCCCACCAGTCCCATACAGCTAGCTCTGCCCACCAGTCCCATACAGCTAGCTCTGCCCACCAGTCCCATACAGCTAGCTCTGCCCATCAGTCCCATACAGCTAGCTCTGCCCACCAGTCACACACAGCTAGCTCTGCCCACCAGTCACACACAGCTAGCTCTGCCCAGCAGTCACACACAGCTAGCTCTGCCCACCAGTCCCATACAGCTAGCTCTGCCCACCAGTCCCATACAGCTAGCTCTGCCCACCAGTCCCATACAGCTAGCTCTGCCCAGCAGTCACATACAGCTAGCTCTGCCCAGCAGTCACACACAGCTAGCTCTGCCCAGCAGTCACACACAGCTAGCTCTGCCCACCAGTCCCATACAGCTAGCTCTGCCCACCAGTCCCATACAGCTAGCTCTGCCCACCAGTCATACACAGCTAGCTCTGCCCACCAGTCATACACAGCTAGCTCTGCCCACCAGTCACACACAGCTAGCTCTGCCCACCAGTCATACACAGCTAGCTCTGCCCACCAGTCACACACAGCTAGCTCTGCCCACCAGTCCCATACAGCTAGCTCTGCCCACCAGTCCCATACAGCTAGCTCTGCCACAGAGTTACATACAACAACTGTAATAAAACAAACATACACTATTGAGTTTAACCAACATCACATGTAAAATGACCCATGTCGACATTGTCCTGTATAACTGCATTTAAATACACAGAGGAGATATGAAACAAGACTGATAGTCTGTTATAGAGAGGAGATATGAAACAAGACTGATAGTCTGTTATAGAGAGGAGATATGAAACAAGACTGATAGTCTGTTATAGAGAGGAGGAGATATGAAACAAGACTGATAGTCTGTTATAGAGAGGAGATATGAAACAAGACTGATAGTCTGTTATGTTGATAGTTACATACAGTGCTACCAGTATGTAGGTTGAGTTTGCCGAGGTTGAGTTTGCCGTGTGTCTGTATCTGTGTGTGTTAGAACAGCTACTGTAAACACACACACACTAGTCTGATGCTGTCCTAAAGGTCTCCTCTGCTTCCCCTGACCTGCTACTAAGTTGAGTCCCAAATGGCAAACTATCCTGTATATAGCACCCTACAGGGCCTGGTCAACAGTAGTGTACTATGTAGGGAATAGGATGCCATATGGGACACAGATAAAACTCTCTCCAGCAGGAAGATGGTTTTGAACACACAGCCTCTGCTTTAGCCATCATTGGTCTGATAGAAACAAGTTCCTAAACGACCTCTGTTCTGGAGCCCGTGTTCAAAACAGGAGCGCTGATCTAGGATCAGGAGCCCTCTCTCTGTCCATGTAATATTATCCATTACAACGATAAGACAAAACAGATGTGAGATCAGCCTTGAGATAATATAATATACATGGCTCCCTGGCCAAAAACGGTGAATGCTGCGTGGAGAAGTACTTGGCAGTATGTTCCATGTGTCGGAAGTATCATCTACACTATAGAAGGTGTGGAGGTCAGTGGATGGAAGGACTCCACACTGTTCAACCCTCCGTTTTAGTTTGAACGTTTAGACACAATATCAAATACAACAGGAAGGAATGGAACTCATACCAACGTGGGAGACCATTCTAGACCCGCTAATGGAAGAAGAAAAACCAGAACAGATGCGTTAGTTTTTTTCTCATAACAATAATATAAACCCTTAGTCCGTCAGAGACGGAAAATGTTTCAGACGTCCATATTAAATTTTATATTTTTTTTATAACACCTCTCAAATATATAGAAATATATAGAAAACACTACAAGAAACGTTTCAATGTTTGAACAACAAAGTGTGTATATTTTTTATCATGATGCATCAACAATGATTCCGCATATAACTTCACTACAAATGTATCCACATCATCAGGAGAACAGACGTTATGGTTGGGAAGTTCCAATGCCTGGGATACGACTGGTCTCAATTACAGACGTTAGTGTTTGAGTCCTGGTGTTCAACCAACAGTTCCACACACGCACACGCCACATCAGCAGTAACTGATGAAAACACAGGACCATTGCTTTTACCTTTCCAACGTTTATATACCCCCCCGAATTCTGTTTAAATTCATCATTCTACATACACTCCCATTCCACTTTTTTTCTCTTCCAAAGGGCTCATCAAAATGTCAAGCGTGTCACCCCCAAAAATAATTGCGCTTCTATCCAAGGAAAAACGTAGGCTAACCATTTGCACAAAAAAAACTACAAATCATATTGTGTAATACCAATGCGCAAAGTTTGCCTGGTATAATTACTTACGGTTTGGCGTAAAGTTTGTAGGGGGGGGAATAAAAGTTGGTGCAACGGAGTGGTCGGTCTCCTTGTCCTGTTGTGTGTGAGCGAGCTGTCTGTTGGACTTTGGACTGGTAATAACAAAGCCAAGAGTGAACAACACGACGCGGAGCGGAGCGCGGACGGGACCGAGAAGAGATCTTAGCTCTAGTGCCGGGCGTTACGTAACCAGCTGTTAACTTTTAGAAAGGCTCAGCGTCAGCAACAAGCATGTTAGTGTAACGGCTCGGAACAGAGCGAGGGAATCCTCTGTAGTCTCCCACCATTTTAGCGAGCCTGCGCGCGATGCCCTTCTTTAACCCCTAAATCCCCGTGAAGCTCGAGCGTAATTATCATGTCTGTATAGAACAAACATCAGATGCATTGATTGGGTAGGCCTACAGACTGAAATTGTATTTCTTTCGTATACCATTGCACGTTGACCTACATTGAGGTATAATAAGTCAACGCGGATGATGTAGTGAAGAGAGATTTGACTTTATAGATGGGTTTTATTGCAGGTTGAAAGTAGGGTGATGCTGTCGGTAGGGGCTATACTGTCATGAAACCATTAAGCTGTGGCCCCAAAGCTGCAGCTACTAATAGCAACAATACCCCGTGGCGTAGAGTCTATTCCGACCATTCCGACCATCTCATTGGACAGATAAAGGCAGAGCCCCCATGATCGGCAGGTAGCCTAGGGCTGAGCTGACAAGGTACAAATCTGTCGTTCTGCCCCTGAACAAGGCAGTTAACCCACTGTTCCCCTGAACAAGGCAGTTAACCCACTGTTCCTGGGCCGTCATTGAACAAAATAAGTATTTGTTCTGAACTGACTTGCCCAGTTAAATAAAAACATATGGTTGGATATATCTCATTGGACAGATAAAGGCCGAACCCCCATGATGATCCACACATATGGTATCATCTCAGAAAGCATGGCCTTTTAACTCTCTCCAATATCCAGTCTGTTTGTGGTAACATTCCACTCCAAACATAGCATGCCAAGGAGTGTAATGACAGTGGAACAGACAGGTACCCAGGCTAGGGTTAATGGTTCTCTAAGGAGTGTAACAGTGGGTTAACTGCCTGTTCAGGGGCAGAATGACAGATTTGTACCTTGTCAGCTCTGGGATTTGAACTTGCAAACTTCCGGTTACTAGTCCAACACTCTAACCACTAGTCTACCTGCCGTCCCTCCACTCTAACCACTAGTCTACCTGCCGCCCCTCCACTCTAACCACTAGTCTACCTGCCACCCCTCCACTCTAACCACTAGGCTACCCTGCCGTCCCTCCACTCTAACCACTAGGCTACCCTGCCGCTTTCCCACGGTCCCACTTGGTTAACTAACGCAGACACAGACATCCTATCAAAAGACACCATTCTGTCGGTCCCCCCCCATGGAAATAGAATGATTCTATTGGTCATCATCATGATCATTGTAATTGTAAGGGCTGCACCATGCGCTAGGCAGTGACACATAGTAGCACTTAGTGACAACAGAGAGAAGCTACACAGGAGAGGCCACTGTACTCAGGCTTACATGCTACCATGCACCAGGCCAGGCGGCTAGCTGACACCATCCACTGTTGATTGACCTGCCTGGGTAGAGTAGTGAGGTCAGGCTCAGACCAGGGCCAGGCCAGGCAGCTAGCCAACACCCTCCACTATTGATTGACCTGCCTGGGGGGGGGGGGGGGGGGGCAGAGTAGTGATGTCAGGCAGGGCATTAAATAACACAATACAATCGTCCATTCACCTCCAACGTACACAGATGGTACATACAGTATGGCGCTATACTTGTGGTTCAATGGGCTGCTGTGTTCTATCACGGTAATGTAGGATTGTATGAAATGGTCCAGGACAGGGCTCTCTGGTCCCTACAATGGAGAACTGTGTCTGTTACATAGGCTCCTGTCTGTCTGTCTGTCTGTCTGTCTATCAATACACACTACTGAACAGGCCTCAGGTTCCTCTAGAGCAGAGTTGTTCATCAGCTGTGTGTCTTACCACCCTTTCAGAGAGCCTAACAGCCACGAGGGTATTTGTAACGAGTCCCTCATCTCATCAGTGACCTCTTCTCTCTCTCTCGCTCCTCTTCTCCCTCTCTCGCTCCTCTTCTCCCTTTCTCGCTCCTCTTCTCCCTCTCTCACTCCTCTTCTCCCTCTCTCGCTCCTCTTCTCCGTCTCTCACTTCTCCTCTCCCTCTCTCGCTCCTCTTCTCCCTCCCTCTCTCGCTCCTCTTCTCCCTTTCTCGCTCCTCTTCTCCCTCTCTCGCTCCTCTTCTCCCTCTCTCGCTCCTCTTCTCCCTCCCTCTCTCGCTCCTCTTCTCCCTCCCTCTCTCACTCCTCTTCTCCCTCTCTCGCTCCTCTTCTCCCTCCCTCTCTCGCTCCTCTTCTCTCTCTCTTGCTCCTCTTCTCCCTCTCTCGCTCCTCTTCTCCCTCTCTCGCTCCTCTTCTCCCTCCCTCTCTCGCTCCTCTTCTCCCTTTCTCGCTCCTCTTCTCCCTCTCTCGTTCCTCTTCTCTCTCTCTCGCTCCTCTTCTCCCTCTCTCGCTCCTCTTTTTCTAGTGCCACTGACCTAAGACGACGTCATACCAGAGCTCAGGGGTCCGTATACACAAAGAATCTCAGAGTAGGAGTGTTGATCTAGGATCTGTTCATATAAATGGTATTCATTATAATCTAAAAGGCAAAACTGATCTTAGATCAGCACTCTTTACTCAGAGATGCTTTGTGGATACGAGCCCTGGTGTCCCCCGGGTTCTGTAGATTCATGTACTTCTAAAGTAGTCTTGTTTCCCCATGAGCCACGTGTCTGAAGACAACACTTGGAGAGGAGAGGAGTGGAGGAGGGAGAGGAGAGGAGAGGAGAGGAGAGGAGAGGAGAGGAGAGGAGAGGAGAGGAGAGGAGAGGAGAGGAGAGGAGAGGAGAGGAGAGGAGAGGAGAGGAGAGGAGAGGAGAGGAGAGGAGAGGAGTGGAGAGGAGAGACTACTTCTAGGAGAGGAGAACATAGGAGCCTGATATGAGAGACTACTTCTAGGAGAGGAGAGGAGTGGAGGAGGGAGAGGAGAGCTTAGGAGCCTGGTATGAGAGACTACTTCTAGGAGAGGAGAACTTAGGAGCCTGGTATGAGAGACTACTTCTAGGAGGGGAGAACGTAGAAGCCTGGTATGAGAGACTACTTCTAGGAGAGGAGAGGAGAACTTAGGAGCCTGATATGAGAGACTACTTCTAGGAGAGGAGAACTTAGATGCCTGGTATGAGAGACTACTTCTAGGAGAGGAGAACTTAGAAGCCTGGTATGAGAGACTACTTCTAAGATAGGAGAGGAGAACTTAGAAGCCTGGTATGAGAGACTACTTCTAGGAGAGGAGAGGAGAACTTAGAAGCCTGGTATGAGAGACTACTTCTAGGTAGTGTCCCAAATTGCGCCCTATTCCCTATAGTGTATAGTTCACTACTTTTGACCAGAGCACTATGGGCCCTGGTCAACACTCGTGCATTAAATAGGGAATAGAATAGGGAATAGGTTCCCATTTGGATGACAAATTTAGTCATTCTTCCCCCATAATGACTTCTATGCCCTCTCTGTCTTGCTCATAGAAACAGAGTTCTACTAACATTCTAGAATTCCATGTGTTACTCATAGAAACAGAGTTCTACTAACATTCTAGAATCCATGTCTTACTCATAGAAACAGAGTTCTACTAACATTCTACAATTCCATGTGTTACTCCTCCTAGTGACAGTGACCTTCGATGGCATCGTACTGGCAGAGATCGTGGTGTATTCAATCCCACTACTCCGGATTCTCCACTTGCACACTTCCTGAGTGAAGAGAGAATCAGGACGCGGCCTTTCTCTCCCTGCTCTCCCACTAGGGAACTTCTGTTGAGACTTAATGAACAGAAACACGACCATACTACCACACAGTCTAGTGTTGTGAATACTTTGGGTGAAGAGAGAATCAGGACGCAGCCTTTCTCTCCCTGCTCTCCCACTAGGGAACTTCTGTTGAGACTTAATGAACAGAAACACGACCATACTACCACACAGTCTAGTGTTGTGATGCCGGGAATAAAAAAAAACATTGTTCTGGGGCCTCCCGAGTGGAGCAGCGGTCTAAGGCACTGCGCTAGAGGCGTCACTACAGACCCGAGTTCGATCCCAGGCTGTATCACAACCGGCCGGTATCGAGTGTCCCAATGGGCAGCACACAATTGGCCCAGCGTCGTCTGGGATAAGGGAAGGGTTTGGCCAAGGGGGGGAGCTTTACTTGGCTTATCGCCCTCTAGCATCTCCTAGTGGCGGGCCGGGCAACTGCAGGCTGACTTCGGTTGTCAGTTGAACAGTGTTTCCTCCGACACATTGGTGCGGCTGGTTTCCGGGTTAAGCGGGCAGGTGTTAAGAAGGTGATTTGGCGGGTCATGTTTCGGAGGACATATGACTTGACCTTCGCCTCCCGAGCTCGTCGGGGAGTTACAACAAGACAATATCATAATTGGGGAGAAAAAGGGAGGTGGTACAAATATATTTTTTTAAAGGTTCCTAATATAAGTACACTGTGACACACAATGACCTCTGAACTGGGGCAGAATGTGTGAAACAATGACCTCTGAACTGGGGCAGAATGTGTGAAACAATGACCTCTGAACTGGGGCAGAATGTGTGAAACAATGACCTCTGAACTGGGGCAGAATGTGTGAAACAATGACCTCTGAACTGGGGCAGAATGTGTGAAACAATGACCTCTGAACTGGGGCAGAATGTGTGTGATGTCATTTGAAGAACCTTGATGGAGACAAGATAACCCTTTCCTCTGACCTCTCATGATCCCGTTTCTATTGGTGACTGTAGGTCCAACAGCAGACACACACACACACACACACACACACACACTCTTAGTTTCATCAGGACACTTTACTTTGCGAGGAAAGAGGCCTTTCCTGTACTGGAAACACAGATAATAATTCATACAGATGAAGGAGTCATTACTGCATTACCCCTGGAGGGAGTCATTACTGCATTACCCCCGGAGGGAGTCATTACTGCATTACCCCTGGAGGGAGTCATTGCTGTATCACCCCTGGAGGGAGTCATTACTGTATTACCCCTGGAGGGAGTCATTACTGCATTACCCCTGGAGGGAGTCATTACTGTATTACCCCTGGAGGGAGTCATTACTGTATCACCCCTGGAGGGAGTCATTACTGTATTACCCCTGGAGGGAGTCATTACTGCATTACCCCCGGAGGGAGTCATTACTGCATTACCCCTGGAGGGAGTCATTACTGTATTACCCCTGGAGGGAGTCATTACTGTATCGCCCCTGGAGGGAGTCATTACTGCATTACCCCTGGAGGGAGTCATTACTGCATTACCCCTGGAGGGAGTCATTACTGCATTACCCCTGGAGGGAGTCATTACTGCATTACCCCTGGAGGGAGTCATTACTACATTACCCCTGGAGGGAGTCATTACTGCATTACCCCTGGGGGGAGTCATTACTGTATTACCCCTGGAGGGAGTCATTACTGTATCACACCTGGAGGGAGTCATTACTGCATTACCCCTGGAGGGAGTCATTACTGCATTACCCCTGGAGGGAGTCATTACTGTATTACCCCTGGAGGGAGTCATTACTGCATTACCCCTAGAGGGAGTCATTACTGTATTACCTCTGGGGGGAGGCATTACTGCATTACCCCTGGAGGGAGTCATTACTGCATTACCCCTGGAGGGAGTCATTACTGTATTACCCCTGGAGGGAGTCATTACTGCATTACCCCTAGAGGGAGTCATTACTGTATTACCCCTGGAGGGAGTCATTACTGCATTACCCCTAGAGGGAGTAATTACTGTATTACCCCTGGAGGGAGTCATTACTGTATTACCCCTGGAGGGAGTCATTACTGTATTACCCCTGGACTACTGCTGGAGGGAGTCATTACTGTATCACCCCTGGGGGGAGTCATTACTGTATTACCCCTGGACTGATGCTGGAGGGAGTCATTACTGTATTACCCCTGGAGGGAGTCATTACTGTATTACCCCTGGAGGGAGTCATTACTGTATTACCCCTGGAGGGAGTCATTACTGTATTATCCCTGGACTGCTGCTGGAGGGAGTCATTACTGTATCACCCCTGGAGGGAGTCATTACTGTATTACCCCTGGACTGATGCTGGAGGGAGTCATTACTCTATTACCCCTGGACTGCTGCTGGAGGGAGTCATTACTGTATTACCCCTGGACTGATGCTGGAGGGAGTCATTACTGTATTACCCCTGGACTGCTGCTGGAGGGAGTCATTACTGTATCACCCCTGGAGGGAGTCATTACTGTATTACCCCTGGACTGATGCTGGAGGGAGTCATTACTGTATTACCCCTGGAGGGAGTCATTACTGTATTACCCCTGGAGGGAGTCATTACTGTATAACCCCTGGAGGGAGTCATTACTCTATTACTCCAGTGTGTTGACCACACAGAGAAGGAGAGGTGAGAGAGAGAGACCCATCCAGACATTAACTCTAAACATAACAACATCACCCTCTGGAGGCGAACTACTGCACAACAGGGCTGTGTTCAGCAGGGCACAACGACGCGGAGTGTTCAGAAAGAAATAGATGACGTTTAAATCAACACAGGAATAACAGACAATAGGAATAACAGACAATAGGAATAACAGACAATAGGAATAACAGACAACAGGAATAACAGACAACAGGAATAACAGACAACAGGAATAACAGACAATAGGAATAACATACAACAGGAATAACAGACAATAGGAATAACATACAATAGGAATAACAGACAACAGGAATAACAGACAATAGGAATAACAGACAATAGGAATAACAGACAATAGGAATAACAGACAATAGGAATAACAGACAATAGGAATAACAGACAACAGGAATAACAGACAACAGGAATAACAGACAACAGGAATAACAGACAACAGGAATAACAGACAATAGGAATAACAGACAACAGGAATAACAGACAATAGGAATAGCTTGGAGATAAGAACTGTTGAGTCTTGAGAAGTTAGAGCATCTCCTGGGCATAAGGAGACCACACAAAGAAAAACATCCGCAGGGCAAGAAAATAGATTTATTTATCGTTGTTCTGTCTATACAAATACAGCACATATCTATATATGGCACAATGTACATTTAAAATAGACCCCACAGTAACACGTAATCACATTTCCTGAAGCATTGATGCCGTTCGTGGTCCCAAACGCACTGAAAGATAAAGACGTGTCTGGATGCAGAGACAGTAAACTTCCTCTATTCTAATAAGAGATATTCACATGGCTTGGTGTTCAGAGAAAGTTCAAATCAGACGTGATACCATACTACCCCCAAAAAACGACATCTCTGTAGAAGTGTCAAAACAACCTTTTTAATGTATTTATTTAGATACAGATCCAACGTGTGACACAAAGTGTCCTAAACCTTCTGTTTTCTGAAGAATGCTTCTAGTATGTTCTCTCTACCTCGATGCAGAAACAACGGCCCAGTTTCCACGACCCAAAAGCTGAAGAATTATTATTATTTTTTTAAATCTTTTTGATGCACTGCTGGAACATAAAATACCTGCTGAGTGGGAGGATTAAACTGAAACATTGTCCTGATTGATTCGTTTCCCTTGTGTCACATTATCCCAGACTGAAGAATTATCCTTCAGTCAGTCCAGCAAAAAAAACATAAACACATGGAAGAATGTTTGAGTCTCACAAAACAAAACCAGTGTTGTGGTCCTTTAATACAACATATATTAGAACAGAACAAAACCAGTGTTATTGTCCTTTAATACAACATATATTAGAACAGAACAAAACCAGTGTTATTGTCCTTTACTACAACATATATTAGAACAGAAAAAAACCAGTGTTATTGTCCTTTACTACAACATATATTACTACAGAACAAAACCAGTGTTATTGTCCTTTAATACAACATATATTAGAACAGAACAAAACCAGTGTTATTGTCCTTTACTACAACATATATTAGAACAAAACCAGTGTTATTGTCCTTTACTACAACATATATTAGAACAGAACAAAACCAGTGTTATTGTCCTTTACTACAACATATATTACTACAGAACAAAACCAGTGTTATTGTCCATTACTACAACATATATTACTACAGAACAAAACCAGTGTTATTGTCCTTTACTACAACATATATTAGAACAAAACCAGTGTTATTGTCCTTTAATACAACATATATTAGAACAGAACAAAACCAGTGTTATTGTCCTTTACTACAACATATATTACTACAGAACAAAACCAGTGTTATTGTACTTTACTACAACATATATTAGAACAGAACAAACCAGTGTTATTGTCCTTTAATACAACATATATTAGAACAGAACAAAACCAGTGTTATTGTCCTTTACTACAACATATATTACTACAGAACAAAACCAGTGTTATTGTCCTTTACTACAACATATATTAGAACAGAACAAAACCAGTGTTATTGTCCTTTGCTACAACATATATTAGAACAGAACCAGCGGTGTGGTCATCAGGGAACGCAACAGGAAAAAACTGACATGAGCGTTTCTTATTGAACAGGTAAGTACCTCACTGTTTCACTCTGGGTTTTTTTCTTCTGTTTTGCACCAATATGAACATGACCCAGAGCAACATGAAACTGAACATTAGACAACACTCTGAGCCAGGCCTACATGAACCAGGACATTAGACAACACTCTCTGACCCAGACCAACATGAAACAGGACATTAGACAACAGTAGTCGTTCTCTGACCCAGACCTACATGAACAGACAAAGCTGTGTGTCTTAAAATATATATCTTGTACTGCCAATTAAAGTATGTTCACTCTCTACACACAAGTTCTGCCCCCAACCCAGGGTTTTCCAAACAGGCTTATACAAGTTCTGCCCCCAACCCGGGGTTTTCCAAACAGGCTTATACAAGTTCTGCCCCCAACCCGGGGTTTTCCAAACAGGCTTATACAAGTTCTGCCCCCAACCCGGGGTTTTCCAAACAGGCTTATACAAGTTCTGCCCCCAACCCGGGGTTTTCCAAACAGGCTTATACAAGTTCTGCCCCCAACCCGGGGTTTTCCAAACAGGCTTATACAAGTTCTGCCCCCAACCCGGGGTTTTCCAAACAGGCTTATACAAGTTCTGCCCCCAACCCAGGGTTTTCCAAACAGGCTTATACAAGTTCTGCCCCCAACCCAGGGTTTTCCAAACAGGCTTATACAAGTTCTGCCCCCAACCCGGGGTTTTCCAAACAGGCTTATACAAGTTCTGCCCCCAACCCGGGGTTTTCCAAACAGGCTTATACAAGTTCTGCCCCCAACCCGGGGTTTTCCAAACAGGCTTATACAAGTTCTGCCCCCAACCCAGGGTTTTCCAAACAGGCTTATACAAGTTCTGCCCCCAACCCGGGGTTTTCCAAACAGGCTTATACAAGTTCTGCCCCCAACCCGGGGTTTTCCAAACAGGCTTTTACAAGTTCTGCCCCCAACCCGGGGTTTTCCAAACAGGCTTATACAAGTTCTGCCCCCAACCCGGGGTTTTCCAAACAGGCTTATACAAGTTCTGCCCCCAACCCAGGGTTTTCCAAACAGGCTTATACAAGTTCTGCCCCCAACCCAGGGTTTTCCAAACAGGCTTATACAAGTTCTGCCCCCAACCCAGGGTTTTCCAAACAGGCTTATACAAGTTCTGCCCCCAACCCGGGGTTTTCCAAACAGGCTTATACAAGTTCTGCCCCCAACCCAGGGTTTTCCAAACAGGCTTATACAAGTTCTGCCCCCAACCCGGGGTTTTCCAAACAGGCTTATACAAGTTCTGCCCCCAACCCAGGGTTTTCCAAACAGGCTTATACAAGTTCTGCCCCCAACCCAGGGTTTTCCAAACAGGCTTATACAAGTTCTGCCCCCAACCCAGGGTTTTCCAAACAGGCTTATACAAGTTCTGCCCCCAACCCGGGGTTTTCCAAACAGGCTTATACAAGTTCTGCCCCCAACCCGGGGTTTTCCAAACAGGCTTATACAAGTTCTGCCCCCAACCCAGGGTTTTCCAAACAGGCTTATACAAGTTCTGCCCCCAACCCGGGGTTTTCCAAACAGGCTTATACAAGTTCTGCCCCAACCCGGGGTTTTCCAAACAGGCTTATACAAGTTCTGCCCCCAACCCGGGGTTTTCCAAACAGGCTTATACAAGTTCTGCCCCCAACCCGGGGTTTTCCAAACAGGCTTATACAAGTTCTGCCCCCAACCCGGGGTTTTCCAAACAGGCTTATACAAGTTCTGCCCCCAACCCGGGGTTTTCCAAACAGGCTTATACAAGTTCTGCCCCCAACCCGGGGTTTTCCAAACAGGCTTTTACAAGTTCTGCCCCCAACCCAGGGTTTTCCAAACAGGCTTATACAAGTTCTGCCCCAACCCGGGGTTTTCCAAACAGGCTTATACAAGTTCTGCCCCAACCCGGGGTTTTCCAAACAGGCTTATACAAGTTCTGCCCCCAACCCGGGGTTTTCCAAACAGGCTTATACAAGTTCTGCCCCCAACCCGGGGTTTTCCAAACAGGCTTATACAAGTTCTGCCCCAACCCGGGGTTTTCCAAACAGGCTTATACAAGTTCTGCCCCCAACCCGGGGTTTTCCAAACAGGCTTATACAAGTTCTGCCCCCAACCCGGGGTTTTCCAAACAGGCTTATACAAGTTCTGCCCCCAACCCGGGGTTTTCCAAACAGGCTTATACAAGTTCTGCCCCCAACCCAGGGTTTTCCAAACAGGCTTATACAAGTTCTGCCCCCAACCCAGGGTTTTCCAAACAGGCTTATACAAGTTCTGCCCCCAACCCAGGGTTTTCCAAACAGGCTTATACAAGTTCTGCCCCCAACCCGGTGTTTTCCAAACAGGCTTATACAAGTTCTGCCCCCAACCCGGGGTTTTCCAAACAGGCTTATACAAGTTCTGCCCCCAACCCAGGGTTTTCCAAACAGGCTTATACAAGTTCTGCCCCCAACCCGGGGTTTTCCAAACAGGCTTATACAAGTTCTGCCCCCAACCCAGGGTTTTCCAAACAGGCTTATACAAGTTCTGCCCCCAACCCAGGGTTTTCCAAACAGGCTTATACAAGTTCTGCCCCCAACCCGGGGTTTTCCAAACAGGCTTATACAAGTTCTGCCCCCAACCCGGGGTTTTCCAAACAGGCTTATACAAGTTCTGCCCCCAACCCAGGGTTTTCCAAACAGGCTTATACAAGTTCTGCCCCCAACCCGGGGTTTTCCAAACAGGCTTATACAAGTTCTGCCCCCAACCCGGGGTTTTCCAAACAGGCTTATACAAGTTCTGCCCCCAACCCGGGGTTTTCCAAACAGGCTTATACAAGTTCTGCCCCCAACCCGGGGTTTTCCAAACAGGCTTATACAAGTTCTGCCCCCAACCCGGGGTTTTCCAAACAGGCTTATACAAGTTCTGCCCCCAACCCGGGGTTTTCCAAACAGGCTTATACAAGTTCTGCCCCCAACCCGGGGTTTTCCAAACAGGCTTATACAAGTTCTGCCCCCAACCCGGGGTTTTCCAAACAGGCTTATACAAGTTCTGCCCCCAACCCAGGGTTTTCCAAACAGGCTTATACAAGTTCTGCCCCCAACCCGGGGTTTTCCAAACAGGCTTATACAAGTTCTGCCCCCAACCCGGGGTTTTCCAAACAGGCTTATACAAGTTCTGCCCCCAACCCAGGGTTTTCCAAACAGGCTTATACAAGTTCTGCCCCCAACCCGGGGTTTTCCAAACAGGCTTATACAAGTTCTGCCCCCAACCCGGGGTTTTCCAAACAGGCTTATACAAGTTCTGCCCCCAACCCGGGGTTTTCCAAACAGGCTTATACAAGTTCTGCCCCCAACCCGGGGTTTTCCAAACAGGCTTATACAAGTTCTGCCCCCAACCCGGGGTTTTCCAAACAGGCTTATACAAGTTCTGCCCCCAACCCGGGGTTTTCCAAACAGGCTTATACAAGTTCTGCCCCCAACCCGGGGTTTTCCAAACAGGCTTTTACAAGTTCTGCCCCCAACCCAGGGTTTTCCAAACAGGCTTATACAAGTTCTGCCCCCAACCCGGGGTTTTCCAAACAGGCTTATACAAGTTCTGCCCCCAACCCGGGGTTTTCCAAACAGGCTTATACAAGTTCTGCCCCCAACCCGGGGTTTTCCAAACAGGCTTATACAAGTTCTGCCCCCAACCCAGGGTTTTCCAAACAGGCTTATACAAGTTCTGCCCCCAACCCGGGGTTTTCCAAACAGGCTTATACAAGTTCTGCCCCCAACCCGGGGTTTTCCAAACAGGCTTATACAAGTTCTGCCCCCAACCCGGGGTTTTCCAAACAGGCTTATACAAGTTCTGCCCCCAACCCGGGGTTTTCCAAACAGGCTTATACAAGTTCTGCCCCCAACCCAGGGTTTTCCAAACAGGCTTATACAAGTTCTGCCCCCAACCCAGGGTTTTCCAAACAGGCTTATACAAGTTCTGCCCCCAACCCAGGGTTTTCCAAACAGGCTTATACAAGTTCTGCCCCCAACCCGGTGTTTTCCAAACAGGCTTATACAAGTTCTGCCCCCAACCCGGGGTTTTCCAAACAGGCTTATACAAGTTCTGCCCCCAACCCAGGGTTTTCCAAACAGGCTTATACAAGTTCTGCCCCCAACCCGGGGTTTTCCAAACAGGCTTATACAAGTTCTGCCCCCAACCCAGGGTTTTCCAAACAGGCTTATACAAGTTCTGCCCCCAACCCAGGGTTTTCCAAACAGGCTTATACAAGTTCTGCCCCCAACCCGGGGTTTTCCAAACAGGCTTATACAAGTTCTGCCCCCAACCCGGGGTTTTCCAAACAGGCTTATACAAGTTCTGCCCCCAACCCAGGGTTTTCCAAACAGGCTTATACAAGTTCTGCCCCCAACCCGGGGTTTTCCAAACAGGCTTATACAAGTTCTGCCCCCAACCCGGGGTTTTCCAAACAGGCTTATACAAGTTCTGCCCCCAACCCGGGGTTTTCCAAACAGGCTTATACAAGTTCTGCCCCCCAACCCGGGGTTTTCCAAACAGGCTTATACAAGTTCTGCCCCCAACCCGGGGTTTTCCAAACAGGCTTATACAAGTTCTGCCCCCAACCCGGGGTTTTCCAAACAGGCTTATACAAGTTCTGCCCCCAACCCGGGGTTTTCCAAACAGGCTTATACAAGTTCTGCCCCCAACCCGGGGTTTTCCAAACAGGCTTATACAAGTTCTGCCCCCAACCCAGGGTTTTCCAAACAGGCTTATACAAGTTCTGCCCCCAACCCGGGGTTTTCCAAACAGGCTTATACAAGTTCTGCCCCCAACCCAGGGTTTTCCAACAGGCTTATACAAGTTCTGCCCCCAACCCAGGGTTTTCCAAACAGGCTTATACAAGTTCTGCCCCCAACCCAGGGTTTTCCAAACAGGCTTATACAAGTTCTGCCCCCAACCCAGGGTTTTCCAAACAGGCTTATACAAGTTCTGCCCCCAACCCGGGGTTTTCCAAACAGGCTATACAAGTTCTGCCCCCAACCCGGGGTTTCCAAAACAGGCTTATACAAGTTCTGCCCCCAACCCAGGGTTTTCCAAACAGGCTTATACAAGTTCTGCCCCCAACCCAGGGTTTTCCAAACAGGCTTATACAAGTTCTGCCCCCAACCCGGGGTTTTCCAAACAGGCTTATACAAGTTCTGCCCCCAACCCAGGGTTTTCCAAACAGGCTTATACAAGTTCTGCCCCCAACCCGGGGTTTTCCAAACAGGCTTATACAAGTTCTGCCCCCAACCCAGGGTTTTCCAAACAGGCTTATACAAGTTCTGCCCCCAACCCAGGGTTTTCCAAACAGGCTTATACAAGTTCTGCCCCCAACCCAGGGTTTTCCAAACAGGCTTATACAAGTTCTGCCCCCAACCCGGGGTTTCCAAACAGGCTTATACAAGTTCTGCCCCCAACCCGGGGTTTTCCAAACAGGCTTATACAAGTTCTGCCCCCAACCCAGGGTTTTCCAAACAGGCTTATACAAGTTCTGCCCCCAACCCGGGGTTTTCCAAACAGGCTTATACAAGTTCTGCCCCCAACCCGGGGTTTTCCAAACAGGCTTATACAAGTTCTGCCCCCAACCCGGGGTTTTCCAAACAGGCTTATACAAGTTCTGCCCCCAACCCGGGGTTTTCCAAACAGGCTTATACAAGTTCTGCCCCCAACCCGGGTTTTCCAAACAGGCTTATACAAGTTCTGCCCCCAACCCGGGGTTTTCCAAACAGGCTTATACAAGTTCTGCCCCCAACCCGGGGTTTTCCAAACAGGCTTATACAAGTTCTGCCCCCAACCCGGGGTTTTCCAAACAGGCTTATACAAGTTCTGCCCCCAACCCAGGGTTTTCCAAACAGGCTTATACAAGTTCTGCCCCCAACCCGGGGTTTTCCAAACAGGCTTATACAAGTTCTGCCCCCAACCCGGGGTTTTCCAAACAGGCTTATACAAGTTCTGCCCCCAACCCGGGTTTTCCAAACAGGCTTATACAAGTTCTGCCCCCAACCCGGGGTTTTCCAAACAGGCTTATACAAGTTCTGCCCCCAACCCGGGGTTTTCCAAACAGGCTTATACAAGTTCTGCCCCAACCGGGTTTTCCAAACAGGCTTATACAAGTTCTGCCCCCAACCCGGGTTTTCCAAACAGGCTTATACAAGTTCTGCCCCCAACCCGGGTTTTCCAAACAGGCTTATACAAGTTCTGCCCCCAACCAGGGTTTTCCAACAGGCTTATACAAGTTCTGCCCCCAACCCAGGGTTTTCCAAAACAGGCTTATACAAGTTCTGCCCCCAACCCGGTGTTTTCCAAACAGGCTTATACAAGTTCTGCCCCCAACCCGGGGTTTTCCAAAACAGGCTTATACAAGTTCTGCCCCCAACCCGGGTTTTCCAAACAGGCTTATACAAGTTCTGCCCCCAACCCGGGGTTTTCCAAACAGGCTTATACAAGTTCTGCCCCCCAACCCAGGGTTTCCAAACAGGCTTATACAAGTTCTGCCCCCAACCCAGGGGTTTATCCAAAACAGGCTTATACAAGTTCTGCCCCCAACCCGGGTTTTCCAAACAGGCTTATACAAGTTCTGCCCCCAACCCGGGGTTTTCCAAACAGGCTTATACAAGTTCTGCCCCAAGCCCAGGGTTTTCCAAACAGGCTTATACAAGTTCTGCCCCCAACCCGGGGTTTTCCAAACAGGCTTATACAAGTTCTGCCCCCAACCCGGGGTTTTCCAAACAGGCTTATACAAGTTCTGCCCCCAACCCGGGGTTTTCCAAACAGGCTTATACAAGTTCTGCCCCCAACCCGGGGTTTTCCAAACAGGCTTATACAAGTTCTGCCCCCAACCCGGGGTTTTCCAAACAGGCTTATACAAGTTCTGCCCCCAACCCGGGTTTTCCAAACAGGCTTATACAAGTTCTGCCCCCAACCCGGGGTTTTCCAAACAGGCTTATACAAGTTCTGCCCCCAACCCGGGGTTTTCCAAACAGGCTTATACAAGTTCTGCCCCCAACCCAGGGTTTTCCAAACAGGCTTATACAAGTTCTGCCCCCAACCCAGGGTTTTCCAAACAGGCTTATACAAGTTCTGCCCCCAACCCAGGGTTTTCCAAACAGGCTTATACAAGTTCTGCCCCCAACCCAGGGTTTTCCAAACAGGCTTATACAAGTTCTGCCCCCAACCCAGGGTTTTCCAAACAGGCTTATACAAGTTCTGCCCCCAACCCAGGGTTTTCCAAACAGGCTTATACAAGTTCTGCCCCCAACCCGGGGTTTTCCAAACAGGCTTATACAAGTTCTGCCCCCAACCCGGGGTTTTCCAAACAGGCTTATACAAGTTCTGCCCCCAACCCAGGGTTTTCCAAACAGGCTTATACAAGTTCTGCCCCCAACCCAGGGTTTTCCAAACAGGCTTATACAAGTTCTGCCCCCAACCCAGGGTTTTCCAAACAGGCTTATACAAGTTCTGCCCCCAACCCAGGGTTTTCCAAACAGGCTTATACAAGTTCTGCCCCCAACCCAGGGTTTTCCAAACAGGCTTATACAAGTTCTGCCCCCAACCCGGGGTTTTCCAAACAGGCTTATACAAGTTCTGCCCCCAACCCGGGGTTTTCCAAACAGGCTTATACAAGTTCTGCCCCCAACCCGGGGTTTTCCAAACTCGGTCCCCAGGTTTTTTTATTTTATTTTTTGCCCCGAGCACTACGCAGCTGACTCAAATGATCAACGCTTGTCCCAACCCATTAAAGTATGTTCACTGTCGACACACAAGTTCTGCCCCTAACCCGGGGTTCCCCAAACAGGCTTATACAAGTTCTACATGACTCATGGGACTTGGTATCTACAGAAGAGACCCACAGTCTGAAAACAACACTGTTCTCTGTCTGCAGGCACATGTTCAGTAACTAGCACATGTGTATTTACGTGTCTTGTAATAAGTGGCATATCGCAAAATACAAATCACATTATTTGGCAATCAGATTTAAAAAGATCCCTTTCCTAAACTAAATTAAACCAGAGCTTTATCTATGAACATAACAGATTTAAGTGGTTGGGGCTGTCTCAATGAAACTGGGATCAAAGTGTGCATGAAAAATGGCACCCTATTATCCCCTATATAGTGGTACTACTATAGACCAGAGCCCTATTCCCTATATAGTGGTACTACTATAGACCAGAGCCCTATTCCCTATATAGTGGTACTACTATAGACCAGGGCCCTATTCCCTATATAGTGGTACTACTATAGACCAGAGCCCTATTCCCTATATAGTGGTACTACTATAGACCAGAGCCCTAATCCCTATATAGTGGTACTACTATAGACCAGAGCCCTATTCCCTATATAGTGGTACTACTATAGACCAGAGCCCTATTCCCTATATAGTGGTACTACTATAGACCAGAGCCCTATTCCCTATATAGTGGTACTACTATAGACCAGAGCCCTATTCCCTATATAGTGGTACTACTATAGACCAGAGCCCTATTCCCTATATAGTGCACTACTTCTGAACAGAGTCCTATGTGGGGTAAGTCTAGGGGGCCATTTGGGCAGTGTATGTGTATGGTTCTGGGTCTAATCAGAACTGCTGTATCTATGGTTCTGGGTCTAATCAGAGATGCTAGATCTATGGTTCTGGGTCGAATCAGAACTGCTATATCTATGGTTCTGAGTCTAATCAGAGCTATATATATGGTTCTGGTTCTAATCAGAGCTATATCTATGGTTCTGGGTCTAATCAGAGCTATATCTATGGTTCTGGGTCTAATTAGAGCTATGTGTATGGTTCTGGGTCTAATCAGAACTGCTATATCTATGGTTCTGGGTCTAATCAGAACTATATCTATGGTTCTGGGTCTAATCAGAGCTATGTATATGGTTCTGGGTCTAATCAGAACTATATCTATGGTTCTGGGTCGAATCAGAACTATATCTATGGTTCTGGGTCGAATCAGAGCTATGTATATGGTTCTGGGTCTAATTAGAGCTATGTGTATGGTTCTGGGTCTAATCAGAACTATATCTATGGTTCTGGGTCGAATCAGAACTATATCTATGGTTCTGGGTCTAATCAGAACTATATCTATGGTTCTGGGTCGAATCAGAACTATATCTATGGTTCTGGGTCTAATCAGAACTATATCTATGGTTCTGGGTCGAATCAGAACTGCTATATCTATGGTTCTGGGTCGAATCAGAACTGCTGTATCTATGGATCTGGGTCGAATCAGAACTAGATCTATGGTTCTGGGTCTACTCAGAGCTATGTGTATGGTTCTGGGTCTAATCAGAGCTTTATCTATGGTTCTGGGTCGAATCAGAACTAGATCTATGGTTCTGGGTCTACTCAGAGCTATGTGTATGGTTCTGGGTCTAATCAGAGCTATATCTATGGTTCTGGATCTAATCAGAGCTTTATCTATGGTTCTGGGTCTAATCAGAGCTATGTATATGGTTCTGGGTCTAATCAGCACTATGTGTATGGTTCTGGGTCTTCTTGGTCCTGCGACCCAGGTGGTAGTAGTAGAGGAGTGTGATGATGAGGAAGAGGACTTCACTGAGGAGGAGGAGGATGGCAGAGTTCGACATCAGACCCAGCTCCACCAGGGTGATGCTGGTCACTGCAACGAGAGAGAGAGAGAGAGACGCCTTCACTATGGTGAATCACTAAAACAATACAGAAATACACTACGGAAAAAGAAGGAACAGCATGTCAGAAATCAGCTCAATGCAATTGAAGAATCCATAGACTCTAACCACTTCTGGGAAAATTGGAAAACACTAAACAAACAACAACACGAAGAATTATCTATCCAAAATGGAGATGTATGGGTAAACCACTTCTCCAATCTTTTTGGCTCTATAACAAAGAATAAAGAGCAAAAACATATACATGATCAAACACAGATCTTAGAATCAACTATTAAAGACTACCAGAACCCACTGGATTCCAGAACCCACTGGATTCCAGAACCCACTGGATTCTCCAATTACATTGAAAGAGTTACAGGACAAAATAAAAACCCTCTAACCCAAAAAGGCCTGTGGTGTTGATGGTATCCTCAATGAAATGATCAAATATACAGACAACAAATTCCAATTGGCTATACTAAAACTCTTTAACATCATACTTAGCTCTGGCATCTTCCCCAATATTTGGAACCAAGGACTGATCACCCCAATATACAAATTTGACCCCAATAACTACCGTGGAATATGTGTCAACAGTAACCTTGGGAAAATCCTCTGCATTATTATTAACAGCAGACTCGTACATTTCCTCAATGAAAACAATGTACTGAGCAAATGTCAAATTGGCTTTTTACCAAATTACCGTACAACAGACCATGTATTCACCCTGCACACCCTAATTGACAACCAAACAAACCAAAACAAAGGCAAAGTCTTCTCATGCTTTGTTGATTTCAAAAAATCCTTCGACTCAATCTGGCATGAGGGTCTGCTATACAAACTGATGGAAAGTGGTGTTGGGGGTAAAACATACGACATTATAAAATCCATGTACACAAACAACAAGTGTGCGGTTAAAATTGGCAAAAAACACACACATTTCTTCACACAGGGTCGTGGGGTTAGACAGGGATGCAGCTTAAGCCCCACCCTCTTCAACATATATATCAACGAATTGGCACAGGCACTAGAAAAGTCTGCAGCACCCGGCCTCCCCCTGCTAGAATCCGAAGTCAAATGTCTGCTGTTTGCTGATGATCTGGTGCTTCTGTCACCAACCAAGGAGGGCCTACAGCAGCACCTAGATCTTATGCACAGATTCTGTCAGACCTGGGCCCTGACAGTAAATCTCAGTAAGACCAAAATAATGGTGTTCCAAAAAAGGTCCAGTCACCAGGACCACAAATACAAATTCCATCTAGACACTGTTGCCCTAGAGCACACAAAAAACTATACATACCTTGGCCTAAACATCAGCACCACAGGTAACTTCCACAAAGCTGTGAACGATCTGAGAGACAAGGCAAGAAGGGCATTCTATGCCATCAAAAGAAACATAAATTTCAACATACCAATTAGGATTTGGCTAAAAATACTTGAATCAGTCATAGAGCCCATTGCCCTTTATGGTTGTGAGGTCTGGGGTCCGCTCACCAACCAAGACTTCACAAAATGGGACAAACACCAAATTGAGACTCTGCACGCAGAATTCTGCAAAAATATCCTCCGTGTACAACGTAGAACACCAAATAATGCATGCAGAGCAGAATTAGGCCGATACCCACTAATTATCAAAATCCAGAAAAGAGCTGTTAAATTCTACAACCACCTAAAAGGAAGCGATTCACAAACCTTCCATAACAAAGCCATCACCTACAGAGAGATGAACCTGGAGAAGAGTCCCCTAAGCAAGCTGGTCCTGGGGCTCTGTTCACAAACACAAACACACACTACAGAGCCCCAGGACAGCAGCACAATTAGACCCAACCAAATCATGAGAAAACAAAAAGATAACTACTTAACACATTGGAAAGAATTAACAAAAAAACAGAGCAAACTAGAATGCTATTTGGCCCTACACAGAGAGTACACAGCGGCAGAATACCTGACCACTGTGACTGACCCAAAATTAAGGAAAGCCTTGACTATGTACAGACTCAGTGAGCATAGCCTTGCTATTGAGAAAGGCCGCCGTAGGCAGACCTGGCTCTTAAGAGAAGACAGGCTATGTGCTCACTGCCCACAAAATGAGGTGGAAACTGAGCTGCACTTCCTAACCTCCTGCCCAATGTATGACCATATTAGAGAGACATATTTCCCTCAGATTACACAGATCAACAAAGAATTCGAAAACAAATCCAATTTTGAAAAACTCCCATATCTACTGGGTGAAATTCCACAGTGTGCATCACAGCAGCAAGATTTGTGACCTGTTGCCACGAGAAAAGAGCAACCAGTGAAGAACAAACACCATTGTAAATACAACCCATATTTATGCTTATTTATTTTATCTTGTGTCCTTTAGCCATTTGTACATTGTTTGAACACTGTATATATAATATGACATTTGTAATGTCTTTACTGTTTTGAAACTTCTGTATGTGTAATGTTTACTGTTAATTTTTGTTGTTTTTCACTTTATATATTCACTTTGTATGTTGTCTACCTCACTTGCTTTGGCAATGTTAACACATGTTTCCCATGCCAATAAAGCCCTTGAATTGAATTGAATTGAATTGAGAGAGAGGACACACCTTTTACAACTAGGGTTAATTAAGTACAGTGGGGCAAAAAAGTATTTAGTCAGCCACCAATTGTGCAAGTTCTCCCACTTAAAAAGATGAGAGAGGCCTGTAATTTTCATCATAGGTACACTTCAACTATGACAGACAAAATGAGAAAGAAAATCCATAAAATCACATTGTAGAATTTTTTAAAAATTTATTTGCAAATTATGGTGGATATATAGGGGACACGGTGACATCTGGGATGCAGCCTAAACAAATGTAATGTGCTATACTGATACAGAGGGGATATATAGGTGACACGGGGACATCTGGGATGTAGCCTATACAAATGTAATGTGTTATACTGATACAGAGGGGATATATAGGTGACATCTGGGATGTAGCCTATACAAATGTAATGTGTTATACTGATACAGAGGGGATATATAGGGGACACGGGGACATCTGGGATGTAGCCTATACAAATGTAATGTGTTATACTGACACAGAGGGGATATATAGGGGACATCTGGGATGTAGCCTATACAAATGTAATGTGTTATACTGATACAGAGGGGATATATAGGGGACACGGGGACATCTGGGATGTAGCCTATACAAATGTAATGTGTTATACTGATACAGAGGGGATATATAGGGGACATCTGGGATGTAGCCTATACAAATGTAATGTGTTATACTGATACAGAGGGGATATATAGGTGACATCTGGGATGTAGCCTATACAAATGTAATGTGTTATACTGATACAGAGCCAACAGAAAGTATTCAGACCGCTTGACTTTTTACACATGTTGGTGGGTTAAAGTTATTCTAAAATGGATTAAATCCCCCCCCACACATCAATCTACACACAGTACCACATAATGACATCACAATACCCCATAATGACATCACAATACCCCATAATGGCATCACAATACCCCATAATGACATCACAATACCCCATAATCAAATCAAAAATGTATTTATATAGCCCTTCGTACATCAGCTGATATCTCAAAGTGCTGTACAGAAACCCAGCCTGAAACCCCAAACAGCAAGCAATGCAGGTGGAGAAGCACGGTGGCTAGGAAAAACTCCCTAGAAAGGCCAAAACCTAGGAAGAAACCTAGAGAGGAACCAGGCTATGTGGGGTGGCCAGTCCTCTTCTGGCTGTGCCGGGTGGAGATTATAACAGAACATGGCCAAGATGTTCAAATGTTTATAAATGACCAGCATGGTCCAATAATAATAAGGCAGAACAGTTGAAACTGGAGCAGCAGCACGGTCAGGTGGACTGGGGACAGCAAGGAGTCATCATGTCAGGTAGTCCTGGGGCATGGTCCTAGGGCTCAGGTCCTACGATGATGACCAAGCAAACACAGGTTTTTAGAAATTGTTGCTAATTAATAATATATGTATACAGTGCCTTGCGAAAGTATTCGGCCCCCTTGAACTTTGCGACCTTTTGCCACATTTCAGGCTTCAAAAAAAGATATAAAACTGTATTTTTTTGTGAAGAATCAACAACAAGTGGGACACAATCATGAAGTGGAACAACATTTATTGGATATTTCAAACTTTTTTAACAAATCAAAAACTGAAAAATTGGGCGTGCAAAATAATTCAGCCCCCTTAAGTTAATACTTTGTAGCGCCACCTTTTGCTGCGATTACAGAGGTAAGTCGCTTGGGGTATGTCTCTATCAATTTTGCACATCAAGACTGAAATTTTTTCCCATTCCTCCTTGCAAAACAGCTCGAGCTCAGTGAGGTTGGATGGAGAGCATTTGTGAACAGCAGTTTTCAGTTCTTTCCACAGATTCTCGATTAGATTCAGGTCTGGACTTTGACTTTCTAACACCTGGATATGTTTATTTGTTTGAAGCCTGAAATGTGGCAAAAGGTCGCAAAGTTCAAGGGGTCCGAATACTTTCGCAAGGCACTGTATATATTTTAAACGGACATATCACATTTACATCAGTATTCAGACCTTTTACTCAGGACTTTGTTTAAGCACCTTTGGCAGCGATTACAGCCTTGAGTTTGAGTATGAATTTACAAGCTTGGCACACCTGTATTTGGGAGGTTTCTCCCATTCATCTCTGCAGATCCTCTCAACCTCTGTCAGGTTGGATGTGGAGCGTCTCTCCAGAGATGTTTGATCCGGTTCAAGTCTGGGCTCTGGCTGGGTCAGTCAAGGACATTCAGAGACTTTTCCTGAAGCCCCTCCTGCGTTGTCTTGGGTGGGTGCTTAGGGTCTTTGTCCTGTTGGGTGGTGAACCTTCGCCCCAGTCTGAGGTCCTGAGCCCTCTGGAGCAGGTTTTCATCAAGGATCTCTCTGTACTTTGCTCCGTTCATCCTTGCCTCAATCCTAACTAGTCTTCCAGTCCCTGCCGCTGAAAATCATCCCCACAGTATGATGCTGCCACCATCATGCTTCACTGTAGAGATGGTGCCAGGTTTCCTCTAGACGTGACGCTTGGCATTCAGGCCAAAGAGTTCAATCTTGGTTTCATCAGACCAGAGAATCTTTTTTCTCATGGTCAGAGTCTTTAGGTGCCTTTTGGCAAACTCCAAGCGGGCTGTCGTGTGCCTTTTACTGAGGAGTAGCTTCCGTCTGGCCACCCAACCATAAAAGCCTGATTGGTGGAGTGCTGGAGAAATAGTTGTCCTTCTGGAAGGTTCTCCCATCTCCACAGAGGAACTCTGTGGAGCTCTGTCAGAGTGACCATCAGGTTATTGGGCACCTCCCTGACCAAGGCCCTTCAACGATTGCTCAGTTTGTCCGGGCGGCCAGCTCTAGGAAGAGTCTTGGTGGTTCCAAACTTCTTCCATTTAAGAATGATGGAAGCCACTGTGTTCTTGGGGACCTTCAATGCTGCAGACATTTTTTGGTACCCTTCCCCAGATCAGTGCCTCGACACAATTCTGTCTCTGAGCTCTACGGACAATTCCTTCAACCTCAATGGCTTGGTTTTTTTCTCTGACATACACTGTCAACTGTGGGACCTTAAATAGACAGGTGTGTGCCTTTCCAAATCATTGAATTGACCACAGGTGGACTCCAAGTTGTAGAAACATCTCAAGGATGTTCAATGGAAACAGGATGCACCTGAGCTCAATTTGGAGTCTCATAGCAAAGAGTCTGAATACTAATGTAAAGAAGGTCTTTCAGTTTTGTATTTCAGTTGAATTTGTTATAAAATTTGCAAAAATGTTCTAAAAACCTGTTTACGCTTTGTCATTATGGGGTATTGTGATGTCATTATGGGGTATTGTGATGTCATTATGGGGTATTGTGATGTCATTATGGGGTATTGTGATGTCATTATGGGGTATTGTGATGTCATTATGGGGTATTGTGATGTCATTATGGGGTATTGTGATGTCATTATGGGGTATTGTGATGTCATTATGGGGTATTGTGATGTCATTATGGGGTATTGTGATGTCATTATGGGGTATTGTGCCGCCCCTCCACTCTAACCACTAGGCTACCCTGCCGCCCCTCCACTCTAACCACTAGGCTACCCTGCCGCCCCATTGTGTTTAGATTGGTAAGGATTTTTTTTTAATGAATCCATTTTTAGAATAAGGATTTAACGTAGCAAAATGTAGAAAAAGTCAAGGGGTCTGAATACCTTCTGAAGGCACTGTATATGTGATCATCTGGACCACTAGATGGAACTTCACTCTCAGTCAATTCAATTCAATTCAATTCAATTCAATGGGCTTTACTGTCATTGACCTTTTCTCGTGGCAACACCCTCATCCTGCAGTTCACTTCAGGGCTCATATATATCAAGCATCTCAGAGCGGGAGTACTGATCTAGAATCAGATCCCTCATTGTCTCTGATCTTACTCATAACACTCTAAAAGGTTAAACTGATCCTAGATCAGCAGTCCTACTTTGATACAGTACATACGGCTCCTGGTCCCCTCGTCCATGTAATGTTATTCATTACAATCTAAAAGGTTAAACTGATCCCAGATCAGTTGTCCTACTTTGATACAGTACATATACGGCCCCAGACTTCCCTTCAGTCGACACTGCAGGACTGAACAGAGATTGATTTTCCACTGATGTGTGAATGTCTCTTATTGAAGTATTAGAGGAGACGGGAGGATATAACATGGACTCGCCTGGACTCTCAGTCCCTCCCTAAATACACACTACTGTTACTGATCATAGCCACTACTGTTACTGATCATAGCCACTACTGTTACTGATCATAGCCACTACTGTTACTGATCATAGCCACTACTGTTACTGATCATAGCCACTACTGTTACTGATCATAGCCACTACTGTTACTGATCATAGCCACTACTGTTACTGATCATAGCCACTACTGTTACTGTAAACAACTGATCATAGCCACTACTATTACTGTAAACAACTGATCATAGACAATCCTGTTACTGATCATAGACACTACTATTACTGATCATAGACAATCCTGTAACCTACAGATCCAATCATAAACCAATAGGTGAAGCCCAGTGCATCCTTACTGCACAGTCGTTAGTTTGTGTTGTTAGTAAATGGATATTAGGATAGAACAACGGATCCCTCACCCAGGAACTGGACAGACAAGAGGCAGGCCTCTGTCAGCAGGGTCCACTGGATAATGGCCTTCTCTGCTGTGTACAGACCTTTCCACATGATCAATGAGACACCTGGTGGGAGAGAGAGAGAGGAGAGGGAGAGATGAGAGAGAGACAGAAACAGAGACAGAGAGAGAGAGAGAGAGGAGAGGGAGACAGAGAGAGAGGAGAGGGAGAGGGAGACAGAGACAGAGACAGAGACAGAGACACAGAGACAGAGACACAGAGACAGAGACACAGAGACAGGAGAGGAGAGGAGAGGAGAGGAGAGGAGAGGAGAGGAGAGGAGAGGAGAGGAGAGGAGAGGAGAGGAGAGGAGAGGAGAGGAGAGGAGAGGAGAGGAGAGGAGAGGAGAGGAGAGGAGAGGAGAGAGGAGAGGAGAGGAGACAGAGACAGAGACAGAGACAGAGACAGAGACAGAGACAGCGACAGAGACAGAGAGAGGAGAGGGAGAGAGGAGAGAGAGACAGAAACAGAAACAGAGAGAGAGAGAGAGAGAGAGGAGAGGGAGAGGGAGACAGAGAGAGAGAGAGAGAGAGAGAGAGAGAGAGAGAGAGATAGACAGAGAGAGAGGAGAGAGAGACAGAGAGAGAGAGATGAAAGAGAGAGATGAAAGAGAGGAGAGAGAGAGAGAGAGAGAGAGAGAGGAGAGAGAGACAGAGGAGAGAGAGACAGAGGAGAGATGAAAGAGAGGAGAGAGAAAGAGAGGAGAGAGAGAGAGGAGAGAGAAAGAGAGGAGAGAGAGACAGAGAGAGAGAGATGTTTAGCATTAGGGTGAGGACTACAGTTGTCTAGAGTGTAGCCAGCCTTCTAAAAACCCCGTTGTCTCGATCACTCCACTATTGGAAGTACTGTGAGAAGTCTGGGTTTCCGAGGTCAGGTCCACATCGGTTCACATCAGAACGGATCCAGACAACCAGATCTCTCAGCTACTAATTCCTTCCTTCCAGGAAGTGGCTGGATTTGAACACTGTACTAGAGTAGGGAGGACATCCTGTCCATCAGGAAGTAGTGAGCCCTTCTGATGACCCCAGCCCACACAGAGCCATGGATAGATACAGTATAATACTATATTTAAACTATATAGTACATCTGTGGCTCTGCTCCAACCAAGGCTGTTCCTGAACAGACAGTAGAGGAACTGTGGCTGTGTTCCAAAAGGCACCCTAATTCCCTATTAGTGCGCACTACTTTCAACCAGAGCTCTATGGAACCTGGACAAAAGCAGTGCACTATAAAACATGGAATAGGGTGCCATTTGGGACGAACCCTGTATCTTCACCCCTTGTTTCCTACAGCCTTCCGCTGTTAAGGGATTATCCTCCCTTCCTTCCTGTCTTTCTCAGTCGGGTTCTGCCTTCCATCCATCCCTCTCTCTCTCCCTCCATCAGAGGGGGACTGTACAGTCACGCCTTGCTGTACTCAAATGCACTCACTCATCATGTAATACTGTAAAACATGGCGGACTGAATACGAACGTCTTAATACCCTATGACAAAAACTATTAAAGCAGTCACGATTATTACCATCTTATTACGCTAGGTAAGCCCTCAGCTGGTCCTACCTGTTATTACGCTAGGTAAACCCTCAGCTGGTTCTGGTCCTACCTGTTATTACGCTAGGTAAGCCCTCAGTTGGTCCTACCTGTTATTACGCTAGGTAAGCCCTCTGCTGGTCCTACCTGTTATTACGCTAGGTAAGCCCTCTGCTGGTCCTACCTGTTATTACGCTAGGTAAGCCCTCTGCTGGTCCTACCTGTTATTACGCTAGGTAAGCCCTCTGCTGGTCCCACCTGTTATTCAGCTAGGTAAACCCTCAGCTGGTCCTACCTGTTATTACGCTAGGTAAACCCTCTGCTGGTCCTACCTGTTATTACGCTAGGTAAACCCTCTGCTGGTCCTACCTGTTATTACGCTAGGTAAGCCCTCTGCTGGTCCTACCTGTTATTACGCTAGGTAAGCCCTCTGCTGGTCCTACCTGTTATTACGCTAGGTAAGCCCTCTGCTGGTCCTACCTGTTATTACGCTAGGTAAGCCCTCTGCTGGTCCTACCTGTTATTACGCTAGGTAAACCCTCAGCTGGTCCTACCTGTTATTTAGCTAGGTAAGCCCTCAGCTGGTCCTACCTGTTATTACGCTAGGTAAGCCCTCTGCTGGTCCTACCTGTTATTACGCTAGGTAAGCCCTCTGCTGGTCCTACCTGTTATTACGCTAGGTAAGCCCTCTGCTGGTCCTACCTGTTATTACGCTAGGTAAGCCCTCAGCTGGTCCTACCTGTTATTACGCTAGGTAAGCCCTCAGCTGGTCCTACCTGTTATTACGCTAGGTAAGCCCTCAGCTGGTCCTACCTGTTATTACGCTAGGTAAGCCCTCTGCTGGTCCTACCTGTTATTACGCTAGGTAAGCCCTCAGCTGGTCCTACCTGTTATTACGCTAGGTAAGCCCTCAGCTGGTCCTACCTGTTATTTAGCTAGGTAAACCCTCTGCTGGTCCTACCTGTTATTTAGCTAGGTAAGCCCTCAGCTGGTTCTACCTGTTATTACGCTAGGTAAACCCTCTGCTGGTCCTACCTGTTATTTAGCTAGGTAAGCCCTCAGCTGGTCCTACCTGTTATTTAGCTAGGTAAGCCCTCAGCTGGTCCTACCTGTTATTTAGCTAGGTAAACCCTCAGCTGGTCCTACCTGTTATTACGCTAGGTAAGCCCTCAGCTGGTCCTACCTGTTATTACGCTAGGTAAGCCCTCAGCTGGTCCTACCTGTTATTACGCTAGGTAAACCCTCAGCTGGTCCTACCTGTTATTACGCTAGGTAAGCCCTCTGCTGGTCCCACCTGTTATTCAGCTAGGTAAACCCTCTGCTGGTCCCACCTGTTATTACGCTAGGTAAGCCCTCAGCTGGTCCTACCTGTTATTACGCTAGGTAAGCCCTCAGCTGGTCCTACCTGTTATTTAGCTAGGTAAGCCCTCAGCTGGTCCTACCTGTTATTACGCTAGGTAAGCCCTCAGCTGGTCCTACCTGTTATTTAGCTAGGTAAGCCCTCAGCTGGTCCTACCTGTTATTTAGCTAGGTAAGCCCTCAGCTGGTCCTACCTGTTATTTAGCTAGGTAAGCCCTCAGCTGGTCCTACCTGTTATTTAGCTAGGTAAACCCTCAGCTGGTCCTACCTGTTATTACGCTAGGTAAGCCCTCTGCTGGTCCTACCTGTTATTACGCTAGGTAAACCCTCAGCTGGTCCTACCTGTTATTACGCTAGGTAAGCCCTCTGCTGGTCCTACCTGTTATTACGCTAGGTAAGCCCTCAGCTGGTTCTGGTCCTACCTGTTATTTAGCTAGGTAAGCCCTCAGCTGGTCCTACCTGTTATTACGCTAGGTAAACCCTCAGCTGGTCCTACCTGTTATTACGCTAGGTAAGCCCTCTGCTGGTCCCACCTGTTATTCAGCTAGGTAAACCCTCTGCTGGTCCCACCTGTTATTACGCTAGGTAAGCCCTCAGCTGGTCCTACCTGTTATTACGCTAGGTAAGCCCTCAGCTGGTCCTACCTGTTATTTAGCTAGGTAAGCCCTCAGCTGGTCCTACCTGTTATTACGCTAGGTAAACCCTCTGCTGGTCCCACCTGTTATTACGCTAGGTAAGCCCTCAGCTGGTCCTACCTGTTATTTAGCTAGGTAAGCCCTCAGCTGGTCCCACCTGTTATTTAGCTAGGTAAGCCCTCAGCTGGTCCTACCTGTTATTTAGCTAGGTAAGCCCTCAGCTGGTCCTACCTGTTATTTAGCTAGGTAAGCCCTCAGCTGGTCCTACCTGTTATTTAGCTAGGTAAACCCTCTGCTGGTCCCACCTGTTATTACGCTAGGTAAGCCCTCAGCTGGTCCTACCTGTTATTTAGCTAGGTAAGCCCTCTGCTGGTCCTACCTGTTATTACGCTAGGTAAGCCCTCAGCTGGTCCTACCTGTTATTTAGCTAGGTAAGCCCTCTGCTGGTCCTACCTGTTATTACGCTAGGTAAGCCCTCAGCTGGTCCTACCTGTTATTTAGCTAGGTAAGCCCTAAACTGGTTCTGGTCCTACCTGTTATTTAGCTAGGTAAGCCCTCAGCTGGTCCCACCTGTTATTACGCTAGGTAAGCCCTCAGCTGGTCCTACCTGTTATTACGCTAGGTAAGCCCTCAGCTGGTCCTACCTGTTATTACGCTAGGTAAGCCATCAGCTGGTCCTACCTGTTATTTAGCTAGGTAAGCCCTCAGCTGGTCCTACCTGTTATTACGCTAGGTAAGCCCTCAGCTGGTTCTGGTCCTACCTGTTATATAGCTAGGTAAGCCCTCAGCTGGTCCTACCTGTTATTTAGCTAGGTAAACCCTCAGCTGGTCCTACCTGTTATTTAGCTAGGTAAGCCCTCAGCTGGTTCTGGTCCTACCTGTTATTTAGCTAGGTAAGCCCTCAGCTGGTTCTGGTCCTACCTGTTATTTAGCTAGGTAAGCCCTCAGCTGGTTCTGGTCCTACCTGTTATATAGCTAGGTAAGCCCTCAGCTGGTCCTACCTGTTATTTAGCTAGGTAAACCCTCAGCTGGTGCTACCTGTTATTTAGCTAGGTAAGCCCTCAGCTGGTCCTACCTGTTATTACGCTAGGTAAACCCTCTGCTGGTCCTACCTGTTATTACGCTAGGTAAGCCCTCTGCTGGTCCTACCTGTTATTACGCTAGGTAAGCCCTCTGCTGGTCCTACCTGTTATTACGCTAGGTAAGCCCTCAGCTGGTCCTACCTGTTATTACGCTAGGTAAGCCCTCAGCTGGTCCTACCTGTTATTACGCTAGGTAAGCCCTCAGCTGGTCCTACCTGTTATTACGCTAGGTAAGCCCTCTGCTGGTCCTACCTGTTATTACGCTAGGTAAGCCCTCAGCTGGTCCTACCTGTTATTACGCTAGGTAAGCCCTCAGCTGGTCCTACCTGTTATTTAGCTAGGTAAACCCTCTGCTGGTCCTACCTGTTATTTAGCTAGGTAAGCCCTCAGCTGGTTCTACCTGTTATTACGCTAGGTAAACCCTCAGCTGGTCCTACCTGTTATTACGCTAGGTAAGCCCTCTGCTGGTCCTACCTGTTATTACGCTAGGTAAGCCCTCAGCTGGTTCTGGTCCTACCTGTTATTACGCTAGGTAAGCCCTCAGCTGGTCCTACCTGTTATTACGCTAGGTAAGCCCTCAGCTGGTCCTACCTGTTATTACGCTAGGTAAACCCTCAGCTGGTCCTACCTGTTATTACGCTAGGTAAGCCCTCAGCTGGTCCTACCTGTTATTACGCTAGGTAAACCCTCTGCTGGTCCTACCTGTTATTTAGCTAGGTAAGCCCTCAGCTGGTCCTACCTGTTATTTAGCTAGGTAAGCCCTCAGCTGGTCCTACCTGTTATTTAGCTAGGTAAACCCTCAGCTGGTCCTACCTGTTATTACGCTAGGTAAGCCCTCAGCTGGTCCTACCTGTTATTACGCTAGGTAAGCCCTCAGCTGGTCCTACCTGTTATTTAGCTAGGTAAGCCCTCAGCTGGTCCTACCTGTTATTACGCTAGGTAAGCCCTCAGCTGGTCCTACCTATTATTTAGCTAGGTAAGCCCTCAGCTGGTCCTACCTGTTATTTAGCTAGGTAAGCCCTCAGCTGGTCCTACCTGTTATTTAGCTAGGTAAACCCTCAGCTGGTCCTACCTGTTATTACGCTAGGTAAGCCCTCTGCTGGTCCTACCTGTTATTACGCTAGGTAAACCCTCAGCTGGTCCTACCTGTTATTACGCTAGGTAAGCCCTCTGCTGGTCCTACCTGTTATTACGCTAGGTAAGCCCTCAGCTGGTTCTGGTCCTACCTGTTATTACGCTAGGTAAGCCCTCAGCTGGTCCTACCTGTTATTACGCTAGGTAAGCCCTCAGCTGGTCCTACCTGTTATTACGCTAGGTAAACCCTCAGCTGGTCCTACCTGTTATTACGCTAGGTAAGCCCTCTGCTGGTCCCACCTGTTATTCAGCTAGGTAAACCCTCTGCTGGTCCCACCTGTTATTACGCTAGGTAAGCCCTCAGCTGGTCCTACCTGTTATTACGCTAGGTAAGCCCTCAGCTGGTCCTACCTGTTATTTAGCTAGGTAAGCCCTCAGCTGGTCCTACCTGTTATTACGCTAGGTAAGCCCTAAGCTGGTCCTACCTGTTATTTAGCTAGGTAAGCCCTCAGCTGGTCCTACCTGTTATTTAGCTAGGTAAGCCCTCAGCTGGTCCTACCTGTTATTTAGCTAGGTAAGCCCTCAGCTGGTCCTACCTGTTATTTAGCTAGGTAAACCCTCAGCTGGTCCTACCTGTTATTACGCTAGGTAAGCCCTCTGCTGGTCCTACCTGTTATTACGCTAGGTAAACCCTCAGCTGGTCCTACCTGTTATTACGCTAGGTAAGCCCTCTGCTGGTCCTACCTGTTATTACGCTAGGTAAGCCCTCAGCTGGTTCTGGTCCTACCTGTTATTTAGCTAGGTAAGCCCTCAGCTGGTCCTACCTGTTATTACGCTAGGTAAGCCCTCAGCTGGTCCTACCTGTTATTACGCTAGGTAAACCCTCAGCTGGTCCTACCTGTTATTACGCTAGGTAAGCCCTCTGCTGGTCCCACCTGTTATTCAGCTAGGTAAACCCTCTGCTGGTCCCACCTGTTATTACGCTAGGTAAGCCCTCAGCTGGTCCTACCTGTTATTACGCTAGGTAAGCCCTCAGCTGGTCCTACCTGTTATTTAGCTAGGTAAGCCCTCAGCTGGTCCTACCTGTTATTACGCTAGGTAAACCCTCTGCTGGTCCCACCTGTTATTACGCTAGGTAAGCCCTCAGCTGGTCCTACCTGTTATTTAGCTAGGTAAGCCCTCAGCTGGTCCCACCTGTTATTTAGCTAGGTAAGCCCTCAGCTGGTCCTACCTGTTATTTAGCTAGGTAAGCCCTCAGCTGGTCCTACCTGTTATTTAGCTAGGTAAGCCCTCAGCTGGTCCTACCTGTTATTTAGCTAGGTAAACCCTCTGCTGGTCCCACCTGTTATTACGCTAGGTAAGCCCTCAGCTGGTCCTACCTGTTATTTAGCTAGGTAAGCCCTCTGCTGGTCCTACCTGTTATTACGCTAGGTAAGCCCTCAGCTGGTCCTACCTGTTATTTAGCTAGGTAAGCCCTCTGCTGGTCCTACCTGTTATTACGCTAGGTAAGCCCTCAGCTGGTCCTACCTGTTATTTAGCTAGGTAAGCCCTAAACTGGTTCTGGTCCTACCTGTTATTTAGCTAGGTAAGCCCTCAGCTGGTCCCACCTGTTATTACGCTAGGTAAGCCCTCAGCTGGTCCTACCTGTTATTACGCTAGGTAAGCCCTCAGCTGGTCCTACCTGTTATTACGCTAGGTAAGCCATCAGCTGGTCCTACCTGTTATTTAGCTAGGTAAGCCCTCAGCTGGTCCTACCTGTTATTACGCTAGGTAAGCCCTCAGCTGGTTCTGGTCCTACCTGTTATATAGCTAGGTAAGCCCTCAGCTGGTCCTACCTGTTATTTAGCTAGGTAAACCCTCAGCTGGTCCTACCTGTTATTTAGCTAGGTAAGCCCTCAGCTGGTTCTGGTCCTACCTGTTATTTAGCTAGGTAAGCCCTCAGCTGGTTCTGGTCCTACCTGTTATTTAGCTAGGTAAGCCCTCAGCTGGTTCTGGTCCTACCTGTTATATAGCTAGGTAAGCCCTCAGCTGGTCCTACCTGTTATTTAGCTAGGTAAACCCTCAGCTGGTCCTACCTGTTATTTAGCTAGGTAAGCCCTCAGCTGGTCCTACCTGTTATTACGCTAGGTAAACCCTCTGCTGGTCCTACCTGTTATTACGCTAGGTAAGCCCTCTGCTGGTCCTACCTGTTATTACGCTAGGTAAGCCCTCTGCTGGTCCTACCTGTTATTACGCTAGGTAAGCCCTCAGCTGGTCCTACCTGTTATTACGCTAGGTAAGCCCTCAGCTGGTCCTACCTGTTATTACGCTAGGTAAGCCCTCAGCTGGTCCTACCTGTTATTACGCTAGGTAAGCCCTCTGCTGGTCCTACCTGTTATTACGCTAGGTAAGCCCTCAGCTGGTCCTACCTGTTATTACGCTAGGTAAGCCCTCAGCTGGTCCTACCTGTTATTTAGCTAGGTAAACCCTCTGCTGGTCCTACCTGTTATTTAGCTAGGTAAGCCCTCAGCTGGTTCTACCTGTTATTACGCTAGGTAAACCCTCTGCTGGTCCTACCTGTTATTTAGCTAGGTAAGCCCTCAGCTGGTCCTACCTGTTATTTAGCTAGGTAAGCCCTCAGCTGGTCCTACCTGTTATTTAGCTAGGTAAACCCTCAGCTGGTCCTACCTGTTATTACGCTAGGTAAGCCCTCAGCTGGTCCTACCTGTTATTACGCTAGGTAAGCCCTCAGCTGGTCCTACCTGTTATTACGCTAGGTAAACCCTCAGCTGGTCCTACCTGTTATTACGCTAGGTAAGCCCTCTGCTGGTCCCACCTGTTATTCAGCTAGGTAAACCCTCTGCTGGTCCCACCTGTTATTACGCTAGGTAAGCCCTCAGCTGGTCCTACCTGTTATTACGCTAGGTAAGCCCTCAGCTGGTCCTACCTGTTATTTAGCTAGGTAAGCCCTCAGCTGGTCCTACCTGTTATTACGCTAGGTAAGCCCTCAGCTGGTCCTACCTATTATTTAGCTAGGTAAGCCCTCAGCTGGTCCTACCTGTTATTTAGCTAGGTAAGCCCTCAGCTGGTCCTACCTGTTATTTAGCTAGGTAAACCCTCAGCTGGTCCTACCTGTTATTACGCTAGGTAAGCCCTCTGCTGGTCCTACCTGTTATTACGCTAGGTAAACCCTCAGCTGGTCCTACCTGTTATTACGCTAGGTAAGCCCTCTGCTGGTCCTACCTGTTATTACGCTAGGTAAGCCCTCAGCTGGTTCTGGTCCTACCTGTTATTTAGCTAGGTAAGCCCTCAGCTGGTCCTACCTGTTATTACGCTAGGTAAGCCCTCAGCTGGTCCTACCTGTTATTACGCTAGGTAAACCCTCAGCTGGTCCTACCTGTTATTACGCTAGGTAAGCCCTCTGCTGGTCCCACCTGTTATTCAGCTAGGTAAACCCTCTGCTGGTCCCACCTGTTATTACGCTAGGTAAGCCCTCAGCTGGTCCTACCTGTTATTACGCTAGGTAAGCCCTCAGCTGGTCCTACCTGTTATTTAGCTAGGTAAGCCCTCAGCTGGTCCTACCTGTTATTACGCTAGGTAAACCCTCTGCTGGTCCCACCTGTTATTACGCTAGGTAAGCCCTCAGCTGGTCCTACCTGTTATTTAGCTAGGTAAGCCCTCAGCTGGTCCCACCTGTTATTTAGCTAGGTAAGCCCTCAGCTGGTCCTACCTGTTATTTAGCTAGGTAAGCCCTCAGCTGGTCCTACCTGTTATTTAGCTAGGTAAGCCCTCAGCTGGTCCTACCTGTTATTTAGCTAGGTAAACCCTCTGCTGGTCCCACCTGTTATTACGCTAGGTAAGCCCTCAGCTGGTCCTACCTGTTATTTAGCTAGGTAAGCCCTCTGCTGGTCCTACCTGTTATTACGCTAGGTAAGCCCTCAGCTGGTCCTACCTGTTATTTAGCTAGGTAAGCCCTCTGCTGGTCCTACCTGTTATTACGCTAGGTAAGCCCTCAGCTGGTCCTACCTGTTATTTAGCTAGGTAAGCCCTAAACTGGTTCTGGTCCTACCTGTTATTTAGCTAGGTAAGCCCTCAGCTGGTCCCACCTGTTATTACGCTAGGTAAGCCCTCAGCTGGTCCTACCTGTTATTACGCTAGGTAAGCCCTCAGCTGGTCCTACCTGTTATTACGCTAGGTAAGCCCTCAGCTGGTCCTACCTGTTATTTAGCTAGGTAAGCCCTCAGCTGGTCCTACCTGTTATTTAGCTAGGTAAGCCCTCTGCTGGTCCTACCTGTTATTACGCTAGGTAAGCCCTCAGCTGGTCCTACCTGTTATTTAGCTAGGTAAGCCCTCTGCTGGTCCTACCTGTTATTACGCTAGGTAAGCCCTCAGCTGGTCCTACCTGTTATTTAGCTAGGTAAGCCCTAAACTGGTTCTGGTCCTACCTGTTATTTAGCTAGGTAAGCCCTCAGCTGGTCCCACCTGTTATTACGCTAGGTAAGCCCTCAGCTGGTCCTACCTGTTATTACGCTAGGTAAGCCCTCAGCTGGTCCTACCTGTTATTACGCTAGGTAAGCCCTCAGCTGGTCCTACCTGTTATTTAGCTAGGTAAGCCCTCAGCTGGTCCTACCTGTTATTACGCTAGGTAAGCCCTCAGCTGGTTCTACCTGTTATTACGCTAGGTAAGCCCTCAGCTGGTCCTACCTGTTATTTAGCTAGGTAAGCCCTCAGCTGGTCCTACCTGTTATTACGCTAGGTAAGCCCTCAGCTGGTTCTGGTCCTACCTGTTATATAGCTAGGTAAGCCCTCAGCTGGTCCTACCTGTTATTTAGCTAGGTAAGCCCTCAGCTGGTTCTGGTCCTACCTGTTATATAGCTAGGTAAGCCCTCAGCTGGTCCTACCTGTTATTTAGCTAGGTAAGCCCTCAGCTGGTCCTACCTGTTATTTAGCTAGGTAAGCCCTCAGCTGGTCCTACCTGTTATTTAGCTAGGTAAACCCTCAGCTGGTCCTACCTGTTATTTAGCTAGGTAAGCCCTCAGCTGGTCCTACCTGTTATTCAGCTAGGTAAGCCCTCAGCTGGTCCTACCTGTTATTACGCTAGGTAAGCCCTCAGCTGGTCCTACCTGTTATTCAGCTAGGTAAGCCCTCAGCTGGTCCTACCTGTTATTCAGCTAGGTAAGCCCTCAGCTGGTCCTACCTGTTATTCAGCAAGGTAAGCCCTCAGCTGGTCCTACCTGTTATTTAGCTAGGTAAACCCTCAGCTGGTCTTACCTGTTATTTAGCTAGGTAAGCCCTCAGCTGGTTCTGGTCCTACCTGTTATTTAGCTAGGTAAACCCTCAGCTGGTCCTACCTGTTATTTAGCTAGGTAAGCCCTCAGCTGGTCCTACCTGTTATTTAGCTAGGTAAACCCTCAGCTGGTTCTGGTCCTACCTGTTATTTAGCTAGGTAAGCCCTCAGCTGGTCCTACCTGTTATTTAGCTAGGTAAACCCTCAGCTGGTCCTACCTGTTATTTAGCTAGGTAAGTCCTCAGCTGGTTCTGGTCCTACCTGTTATTTAGCTAGGTAAGCCCTCAGCTGGTTCTGGTCCTACCTGTTATTCAGCTAGGTAAGCCCTCACCTGGTCCTACCTGTTATTTAGCTAGGTAAGCCCTCAGCTGGTTCTGGTCCTACCTGTTATTCAGCTAGGTAAGCCCTCAGCTGGTCCTACCTGTTATTTAGCTAGGTAAACTCTCAGCAGGTCCTACCTGTTAATTAGCTAGGTAAGCCCTCAGCTGGTCCTACCTGTTATTTAGCTAGGTAAACCCTCAGCTGGTTCTGGTCCTACCTGTTATTTAGCTAGGTAAACTCTCAGCTGGTCCTACCTGTTATTTAGCTAGGTAAACTCTCAGCTGGTCCTACCTGTTATTTAGCTAGCTAAACCCTCAGCTGGTTCTGGTCCTACCTGTTATTCAGCAAGGTAAGCCCTCAGCTGGTCCTACCTGTTATTTAGCTAGCTAAACCCTCAGCTGGTTCTGGTCCTACCTGTTATTTAGCTAGGGAAGCCCTCCGCTGGTCCTACCTGTTATTTAGCTAGGGAAGCCCTCAGCTGGTCCTACCTGTTATTTAGCTAGCTAAACCCTCAGCTGGTTCTGGTCCTACCTGTTATTTAGCTAGGTAAACCCTCAGCTGGTCCTACCTGTTATTTAGCTAGGTAAACCCTCAGCTGGTCCTACCTGTTATTTAGCTAGGTAAACCCTCAGCTGGTCCTACCTGTTATTTAGCTAGGTAAGCCCTCAGCTGGCCCTACCTGTTATTTAGCTAGGTAAACCCTCAGCTGGTCCTACCTGTTATATAGCTAGGTAAGTCCTCAGCTGGTTCTGGTCCTACCTGTTATTTAGCTAGGTAAGCCCTCAGCTGGTCCTACCTGTTATTACGCTAGGTAAACCCTCAGCTGGTTCTGGTCCTACCTGTTATTTAGCTAGGTAAGCCCTCAGCTGGTCCTACCTGTTATTTAGCTAGGTAAACCCTCAGCTGGTTCTGGTCCTACCTGTTATTACGCTAGGTAAACCCTCAGCTGGTCCTACCTGTTATTTAGCTAGGTAAGCCCTCAGCTGGTTCTGGTCCTACCTGTTATTTAGCTAGGTAAGCCCTCAGCTGGTCCTACCTGTTATTTAGCTAGGTAAACCCTCAGCTGGTTCTGGTCCTACCTGTTATTTAGCTAGGTAAGCCCTCAGCTGGTCCTACCTGTTATTCAGCTAGGTAAACCCTCAGCTGGTCCTACCTGTTATTTAGCTAGGTAAGTCCTCAGCTGGTCCTACCTGTTATTTAGCTAGGTAAGCCCTCAGCTGGTCCTACCTGTTATTTAGCTAGGTAAACCCTCAGCTGGTCCTACCTGTTATTTAGCTAGGTAAGCCCTCAGCTGGTCCTACCTGTTATTACGCTAGGTAAACCCTTAGCTGGTTCTGGTCCTACCTGTTATTTAGCTAGGTAAGCCCTCAGCTGGTCCTACCTGTTATTTAGCTAGGGAAGCCCTCAGCTGGTCCTACCTGTTATTTAGCTAGGTAAGCCCTCAGCTGGTCCTACCTGTTATTTAGCTGGTTCTGGTCCTACCTGTTATTTAGCTGGTTCTGGTCCTACCTGTTCCATCTAAAAGGAGACACAAAGTGAGATTCCATGAAATAATGTATTCTCATTGTGATCTGGAAATGAACATGTTTGATGTATAATTGAATAAGGTTTATATAGCAGGCGGTCTTTTCAACCCAGTTAAATAGATGCGTTTCTTTACCGGCTGGAAAACCCCCTCTAGACATCTGAATGCTGTCCTCTCATCATACCTGGTGCCTCTTTCTGGACCAACAAGTCTCTCAACACGAACTACAGGATCCAGAATGCATTGCTTCATGTCCTCACTTTAACACTGTTCATCAACAACAAGTGTTCTCTACCCTAGAGGAGTTAGTCAGGAACTCGACAGGACCATTAAATATTAAGAAGTACAGATGTTAAATCATTAATAGCTGGTGAGACGGAGCGGTTTCCTTGGCAGAGAAGTCACAGTAGACAGCCCTTACTACCCTTACTGAGTAGTGCTCCTCCTCCCTAGAGTCTGACACTGCCAGAGTAGACAGCCCTTACTGAGTAGTGCTCCTCCTCCCTAGAGTCTGATACTGTCAGAGTAGACAGCCCTTACTGAGTAGTGCTCCTCCTCCCTAGAGTCCGATACTGTCACAGTAGACAGCCCTTACTGAGTAGTGCTCCTCCTCCCTAGAGTCTGATACTGTCACAGTAGACAGCCCTTACTACCCTTACTGAGTAGTGCTCCTCCTCCCTAGAGTCTGATACTGTCACAGTAGACAGCCCTCACTGAGTAGTGCTCCTCCTCCCTGGAGTCTGATACTGTCACAGTAGACAGCCCTTACGGAGTAGTGCTCCTCCTCCCTAGAGTCTGATACTGTCACAGTAGACAGCCCTTACTACCCTTACTGAGTAGTGCTCCTCCTCCCTAGAGTCTGATACTGTCACAGTAGACAGCCCTTACTACCCTTACTGAGTAGTGCTCCTCCTCCCTAGAGTCTGATACTGTCACAGTAGACAGCCTTTACTGAGTAGTGCTCCTCCTCCCTGGAGTCTGATATTGTCACAGTAGACAGCCCTTACTGAGTAGTGCTCCTCCTCCCTAGAGTCTGATACTGTCACAGTAGACAGCACTTACTGAGTAGTGCTCCTCCTCCCTAGAGTCTGATACTGTCACAGTAGACAGCCCTTACTGAGTAGTGCTCCTCATCCCTAGAGTCTGATACTGTCACAGTAGACAGCCCTTACTGAGTAGTGCTCCTCCTCCCTAGAGTCTGATACTGTCACAGTAGACAGCCCTTACTGAGTAGTGCTCCTCCTCCCTAGAGTTTGATACTGTCACAGTAGACAGCCCTTACTGAGTAGTGCTCCTCCATAGAGTCTGATGGAGATCCTGGTGGTCCTGAGCTCAAACACAAACTCATAGAGCTGACTGGGGAACACTAGAGCCTGTAGAGACAGACAGGGAGGAAGAGAGAGAGAGAGAAAGAGAGAGGGGAGAGAGAGGGAGAGAGAGAGGGGAAAGAGAGGTGGGAGAGAGAGGGAGAGAGAGAGAGAGCGCAAGAGTGGGATAGAGAGATTTGATTTGAGAGAGAGAGAGAGAGGGTAAAGAGAGGTGCGAGAGAGGGAGAGAGGGTAAAGAGAGGTGCGAGAGAGAGGGAGAGAGAGGGGAAAGAGAGGTGGGAGAGAGAGGGAAAATAGATGGGAGAGAGAGGGAGGAGAGAGAGGGAGAGAGAGAGCGCAATAGTGGGAGAGAGAGAGATTTGATTTGAGAGAGGGAGAGAGAGAGAGAGGGGAGCGAGGGGGAGAGAGGGGTGGGAGAGAGAGGAAGAGAGAGAGCGCAGGAGAGCGGGAGAGAGGGAGGAGAGAGAGGTGGGAGAGAAGAAGAGAGCGCAGGAGAGCAGGAGAGAGAGAGGGAGGAGAGAGAGAGAGCGGGAGAGAGAGAGGGGGGAGAGAGAGAGGGAGGAGAGAGAGGAAGAGAGAGACAGAGAGAGAGAGGGGAGCGAGGGGGAGAGAGGGGTGGGAGAGAGAGGAAGAGAGAGAGCGCAGGAGAGCGGGAGAGAGAGAGCGCAGGAGAGCGGGAGAGAGAGAGGGAGGAGAGAGAGAGAGAGCGGGAGAGAGAGAGGGGGGAGAGAGAGAGGGGAGCGAGGGGGAGAGAGGGGTGGGAGAGAGGAAGAGAGAGCGCAGGAGAGCGGGGGAGAGAGAGGTGGGAGAGAGAGAGAGGGAGGAGAGAGAGGTGGGAGAGAGAAGAAGAGAGAGAGCGCAGGAGAGCGGGAGAGAGAGGGAGGAGAGAGAGAGGTGGGAGAGAGAGAGAGGTGGGAGAGAGAGGGGTGGGAGAGAGAGGAAGAGAGAGAGCGCGGGAGAGAGAGAGAGAGAGAGGGAGGAGAGAGAGAGGGGGGAGAGAGAAGAAGAGCTCAGTGTTACAGATGCAGTAAAATAATAACAACATGGTATAATAAGGCTTTTGATAGACCCAGAGACACCTGACAACCCATCCAGCAGTAGTGTCTTCTGTCCTGGTTCTGGGTTCACCGGGGTTACAGGCTTTTCCCCCCAACCAGGTAACAACACTCCTGATTCAACTCATCAACAAGCCCTTGATGAGTCAAATCAGATGATGTTGTTGTTAGTGTGGGGCTGGAGAACAAGCCTGCACACCCTGTCCATTCCCAAGGACCAAGATGGAACCATGCTATCAAAGGAATTGGACTGGGAGATTTCTATACAGTACAGCAGAGTCCAGTTGACTAGTGTACACTACTAAGGCTATGGTTTAGTCCAGTTGACTAGTGTACACTACTTACTATTAAGGCTATGGTTTAGTCCAGTACTTACTATTAAGGCTATGGTTTAGTCCAGTACTTACTATTAAGGCTATGGTTTAGTCCAGTACTTACTATTAAGGCTATGGTTTAGTCCAGTACTTACTATTAAGGCTATGGTTTAGTCCAGTACTTACTATTAAGGCTATGGTTTAGTCCAGTACTTACTATTAAGGCTATGGTTTAGTCCAGTACTTACTATTAAGGCTATGGTTTAGTCCAGTACTTACTATTAAGGCTATGGTTTAGTCCAGTACTTACTATTAAGGCAATGGTTTAGTCCAGTACTTACTATTAAGGCTATGGTTTAGTCCAGTACTTACTATTAAGGCTATGGTTTAGTCCAGTACTTACTATTAAGGCTATGGTTTAGTCCAGTACTTACTATTAAGGCTATGGTTTAGTCCAGTACTTACTATTAAGGCTATGGTTTAGTCCAGTACTTACTATTAAGGCTATGGTTTAGTCCAGTACTTACTATTAAGGCTATGGTTTAGTCCAGTACTTACTATTAAGGCTATGGTTTAGTCCAGTACTTACTATTAAGGCTATGGTTTAGTCCAGTACTTACTATTAAGGCTATGGTTTAGTCCAGTACTTACTATTAAGGCTATGGTTTAGTCCAGTACTTACTATTAAGGCTATGGTTTAGTCCAGTACTTACTATTAAGGCTATGGTTGTGAACAGAACAGCAGACATGAGAATCCATATCCTAGAAGAAAAAAAACACAGAAGAAAGACATAAATAAATTGTATTGATCATAAACACAGGAGAGGAATAAACACAGATATTGATCATCAGAAACACACTAGACAGAGCTCAGAGAACAATGGGAATCCGTTGGGCCATTCAGGACGCAGACAGAGAGAGAGACTGATCCAGCTGCCTGTACTTCATCCTGTATTCTCCCACAGTACAACGATCATATCAAATAGGCAACAGGAAGTAACTACTGAATATTCTGTCTGTTGATGGTTCTATAAGGATTCTATATTCTGTCTGATGGTTCTATAAGCATTGTATATTCTGTCTGTTGATGGTTCTATAAGGATTCTATATTCTGTCTGATGGTTCTATAGGGATCCTATATTCTGTCTGATGGTTCTATAAGCATTGTATATTCTGTCTGTTGATGGTTCAATAAGGATTCTATATTCTGTCTGTTGATGGTTCTATAAGGATTCTATATTCTGTCTGATGGTTCAATAAGGATTCTATATTCTGTCTGATGGTTCTATAGGGATCCTATATTCTGTCTGATGGTTCTATAAGCATTGTATATTCTGTCTGTTGATGGTTCAATAAGGATTCTATATTCTGTCTGTTGATGGTTCTATAAGGATTCTATATTCTGTCTGATGGTTCAATAAGGATTCTATATTCTGTCTGATGGTTCTATAGGGATCCTATATTCTGTCTGATGGTTCTATAAGGATTCTATATTCTGTCTGATGGTTCTATAGGGATCCTATATTCTGTCTGATGGTTCTATAAGCATTGTATATTCTGTCTGTTGATGGTTCTATAAGGATTCTATATTCTGTTGATGGTTCTATAAGGATCCTATATTCTGTTGATGCTTCTATAAGGATCCTATATTCTGTGATGGTTTTTTAAGGATCATATATTCTGTTGATGGTTTTATAAGGATCATATATTCTGTTGATGGTTCTGTAAGGATCCTATATTCTGTTGATGGTTTTATAAGGATCCTATATTCTGTTGATGGTTCTATAAGGATCCTATATTCTGTTGATGGTTTTAGAAGGATCCTATATTCTGTTGATGGTTCTATAAGGATCCTATATTCTGTTGATGGTTCTATAAGGATACTATATTCTGTCTGATGGTTCTATAGGGATCCTATATTCTGATGATGGTTCTAATAAAGATCCTATATTCTGTTGATGGTTCTATAAGGATCCTATATTCTGTTGATGGTTCTATAAGGATCCTATATTCTGTCTGATGGTTCTATAAGGATCATATATTCTGTTGATGGTTCTATAAGGATACTATATTCTGTCTGATGGTTCTATAGGGATCCTATATTCTGATGATGGTTCTAATAAAGATCCTATATTCTGTTGATGGTTCTATAAGGATCCTATATTCTGTTGATGGTTCTATAAGGATTCTATATTCTGTTGATGGTTCTATAAGGATCCTATATTCTGTTGATGGTTCTATAAGGATCCTATATTCTGTTGATGGTTCTATAAGGATCCTATATTCTGTTGATGGTTCTATAAAGATTATATATTCTGTTGATGGTTCTATAAGGATCCTATATTCTGTTGATGGTTCTATAAGCATTCTATATTCTGTCTGTTGATGGTTCTATAAGGATCCTATATTCTTTTGATGGTTCTATAAGGATCCTATATTCTGTTGATGGTTCTATAAGGATCCTATATTCTGTTGATGGTTCTATAAGGATCCTATATTCTGTTGATGGTTCTATAAGGATCCTATATTCTGTTGATGGTTCTATAAGGATCCTATATTCTGTTGATGGTTCTATAAGGATCCTATATTCTGTTGATGGTTCTATAAGGATCCTATATTCTGTCTGATGGTTCTATAAGGATCCTATATTCTGTTGATGGTTCTATAAGGATACTATATTCTGTCTGATGGTTCTAATAAAGATCCTATATTCTGTCTGATGGTTCTATAAGGATCCTATATTCTGTCTGATGGTTCTATAAGGATCCTATATTCTGTCTGATGGTTCTATAAGGATCCTATATTCTGTTGATGGTTCTATAAGGATCCTATATTCTGTCTGATGGTTCTATAAGGATCCTATATTCTGTTGATGGCTCTATAAGGATCCTATATTCTGTTGATGGCTCTATAAGGATCCTATATTCTGTCTGATGGTTCTATAAGGATCCTATATTCTGTTGATGGTTCTATAAGGATACTATATTCTGTCTGATGGTTCTAATAAAGATCCTATATTCTGTCTGATGGTTCTATTAGGATCCTATATTCTGTCTGATGGTTCTATAAGGATCCTACATTCTGTTGATGGTTCTATAAGGATCCTATATTCTGTTGATGGTTCTATAAGGATCCTATATTCTGTTGATGGTTCTATAAGGATACTATATTCTGTCTGATGGTTCTATAAGGATCCTATATTCTGTCTGATGGTTCTATAAGGATCCTATATTCTGTTGATGGTTCTATAAGGATACTATATTCTGTCTGATGGTTCTAATAAAGATCCTATATTCTGTTGATGGTTCTATAAGGATCCTATATTCTGTTGATGGTTCTATAAGGATTCTATATTCTGTTGATGGTTCTATAAGGATCCTATTCTCTTCACACTACAACAACCATATGAAAGGGCCTACTGGTAGAGAATGTAAGCCTACCAAATGGCACACCTATCCCCTTATTAAGTACACTACTTTTGAACAGGGTTCTTGTCAACAAAAAGAAAGTAGTGCACTATATAGGGAATAGGGTGCGATTTGGGACACAGATGGTGAGAAGGAACTAAATGAGAGAGTAAATCTAATGTCTGCAACCTGTCTGTATAATGAATCTTCTGTAAAGATCACAACACCTTTTTATGTCTGGCAGCTGAGAGCAGTAAACACTGGCGGCATCCCAAATGGAATCCTATACCCTACATAGTCCCTTTGGGTCCAGGTCTGAAGTAGTGCACTATATATGGAATAGGGTGGCATTGGGCCTGGAGTCAGTGGACATTCATTTTCTTTTCATGTCCTGCTTCTCCATCACTCACGCTTTGATGTGTACACTTTCCATTACCTTAGTAGGGGGGGTGTACGGCCGGCGAGACATTTAAAAAAATGTATTAAATATGATTATATTTGAGTTAAGATTTTTGGCCTAAAATGACTCATTCCATGATATACAAACATCCTCCAATAGATGGCGCTGTAGCCTGGTAACGTGCGCTGTATTTCAGCCTACAGTCAGATTCAGAATGCACTCAGTCATCGTGGCCACTTCATTGCTTGACTTTTGATGTGAAAAATAAGTGCTGCGAAAATTGGACTCTGAATGTTGTTTATTTAAAGAAAAATGGACAGCAACATTTTAAAAATCTTTTTATTTTATTTTTACTAATATTGGACATAAGGCGCGCGTCTTTGGAGGGAGCTGAAAGTCCGTATTTCCCAGCGACAGCCCCGAAACCTGATGGATCTGGAGAAGGTTTGTATGGAGGAGGGGGCCAAAATCCCTGCTGCAGTGTACACGTCTGATATGCCAAGAAAGTGTTGCCGTTTTTAAAGAATATAATCTCAAATCGTCATTTTTCAAGCAAGCATGCTAACTACGCTAGCTATCTGTCCTCTCAGGAACTAGCCAGGAAATAGCCAAAACTAGCCACAAACGTAAAGGCCCAACAAAATCCCGTTACTTAAACGGTGCTCTCCTCCAGCCTCCGTAACTAAGGCAACCTACGTAGCGGCACATACAAATATAGTATAGCAAACCTTTTACTGAAGGGGAGTTTGTGGTGGAGACTGCTGGTATAATTTTGTCCTGAGAGAAAAAGCCAATTGGAGAAAATTAAGTTTATCACGCAGAACCATCACCAGGCGCGCGTGGCAGTGATAAGGGAGGAGCTCATCTCCGAGTTGAAGAAAGAAAGAAAGGAAAGCAGATGGCTTTGATGAGATATGTATGAGAGTAGTGACATCAGAGACACCGCTCCGCTTAAAAACTTCTTCGAGATAGGGGACGCTCTTGTAATTTTTGGATAAAAACGTTCCCGTTTTAAACAAGATATTTTGTCACGAAAAGATGCTCGACTATCCATATAATTGACAGCTTTGGAAAGAAAAAACTCTGACGTTTCCAAAACTGCAAAGATATTATCTGTGAGTGCCCCAGAACTAATGCTACAGGCGAAACCAAGATGAAATTTCATACAGGAAATGGTCCAGATTCTGAATGCCCTGTGTTCCAATGTCTCCTTATATGGCTGTGAATGCGCCAGGAATGAGCCTGCACTTTCTGTCGTTTCCCCAAGGTGTCTGCAGCATTGTGACATATTTGTAGGCATATCATTGGAAGATTGACCATAAGAGACTACATTTACCAGGTGTCCGCCCGGTGTCCTCCGTCGAAATTATTGCGTAATCTCTAGGTCCATGCGCGTTCCGTGTTCTTCAGAGGAGAAACCAAACTGCCACGAATGATTTATCATTGATAGATATGTGAAAAACTGCCGTGGTGAAAACTGACAAATGTCACAACAGATGGATCACCAAATCTAACCGGTAAAAACATTGGGCTACTAAAAAGATTATAAAAGACAAAGTAAAAGAAGAAATATTGATATTTCTTCACTGTATTACAGTGGGGAGAACAAGTATTTGATACACTGCCGATTTTGCAGGTTTTCCTACTTACAAAGCATGTAGAGGTCTGTAATTTCTATCATAGGTACACTTCAACTGTGAGAGACGGAATCTAAAACTAAAATCCAGAAAATCACATTGTATGATTTTTAAGTAATTAATTTGCATTTTATTGCATGACATAAGTATTTGGTACAGAAATCTTAGTTTGTAATTACAGAGATCATACTTTTCCTGTAGTTCTTGACCAGGTTTGCACACACTGCAGCAGGGATTTTGACCCCTTCCTCCATACAAACCTTCTCCAGATCCATCAGGTTTCGGGGCTGTCGCTGGGCAATATGGACTTTCAGCTCCCTCCAAAGATGTTCAATTGGGTTCAGGTCTGGAGACTGGCTGGGCCACTCCAGGACCTTAAGATGCTTATTTTCCACCATAATTTGCAAATAAATTCATTACAAATCCTACAATGTGATTTTCTGGATTTTTTTCCCTAATTTTGTCTGTCATAGTTGAAGTGTACCTATGATGAAAATTACAGGCCTCTCATCTTTTTAAGTGGGAGAACTTGCACAATTAGTGGCTGACTAAATACTTTTTTGCCCCACTGTATGTAGTATGTGGCCCTTCAATTGGTTTCAAAAAGTCAATGTGGCCCTTGAGCCAAAAGGTTTGCCCACCCTGCCTTAGACTAAACCACTATACCACTTCATTACCTTAGACTAAACCACTATACCACTTCATTACCTTAGACTATACCACTTCAATACCTTAGACTATACCACTATACCACTTCAATACCTTAGACTATACCACTATACCACTTCATTACCTTAGACTATACCACTATACCACTTCAATACCTTAGACTATACCACTATATTACCTTAGACTATACCACTATACCACTTCATTACCTTAGACTATACCACTATACCACTATATTACCTTAGACTATACCACTATACCACTTCAATACCTTAGACTATATCACTATACCACTTCATTACCTTAGACTATACCACTATATTACCTTAGACTATACCACTATACCACTTCATTACCTTAGACTATACCACTATACCACTTGATTACCTTAGACTATACCACTATACCACTATATTACCTTAGACTATACCACTATACCACTTCATTACCTTAGACTATACCACTATACCACTATATTACCTTAGACTATACCACTATACCACTTCATTACCTTAGACTAAACCCCTATACAACTTCATTACCTTAGACTATACCACTGTGATAAAACACACTTCATTACCTTAGACTATAACACTATGATCAATACACTTCAGGGGGGCTGATCCTAGATCAGGAATCTTACTCTGAGATGTTTGTTATATACAATCTCCGGTCTTACCTGAGGCCTAATCACTACAGTAGATCAGGAATCTTACTCTGAGATGTTTGATACATACAATCTCTGTTCTGACCTGAGGACCAATGACTACAGTAGATCAGGAATCTTACTCTGAGATGTTTGTTATATACAATCTCCGGTCTTACCTGAGGCCTATTGGCTCTCGTACGCCAAACCTCATCTGATTTCCGAGCATCTGACTGATCTGTAAGATGAATAGAGAACACAATACATCTTGATTTAATAAACCATTTAACCATTCCACAAAACAAAGGGACTCATAAGCCCAACGTCAAGCACTTGGTGACAACCGTATCAGTTGAAAGTGCTATAGAAATATACACTGATAGATGGACTTGCCTTTAACACAGCAACAAACAGTAATCCTACTGTTATCTCTTCACTATTCAACATCCCTTTCAGCTCACGTCAACAGGGTGGAACCCCAGCTAGTAAGGGTCAGGGTTCAGCTGGAGAGACAGAGACAGTAACAGAGACAGTAACAGAGACAGTAACAGAGACAGTAACAGAGACAGTAACAGAGACAGAGTAACAGAGACAGTAACAGAGACAGTAACAGAGACAGTAACAGACACAGTAACAGACACAGTAACAGACACAGTAACAGAGACAGTAACAGAGACAGTAACAGACACAGTAACAGAGACAGTAACAGAGACAGTAACAGAGACAGTAACAGAGACAGAGTAACAGAGACAGTAACAGAGACAGTAACAGAGACAGTAACAGAGACAGAGTAACAGAGACAGTAACAGAGACAGTGTAACAGACACAGTAACAGAGACAGAGTAACAGAGACAGTAACAGAGACAGAGTAACAGAGACAGTAACAGAGACAGTGTAACAGAGACAGTAACAGAGACAGTGTAACAGAGACAGTAACAGAGACAGTGTAACAGAGACAGTAACAGAGACAGTAACAGAGACAGAGTAACAGAGACAGTAACAGAGACAGTGTAACAGACACAGTAACAGAGACAGTAACAGAGACAGTGTAACAGAGACAGTAACAGAGACAGTAACAGAGACAGTAACAGAGACAGTAACAGAGACAGAGTAACAGAGACAGTAACACAGACAGTAACACAGACAGTAACAGAGACAGTAACAGAGACAGAGTAACACAAACACAGACAGAGTAACAGGCAGAGTAACACAGGCAGGGTAACAGAGAAACACAGGCAGGGTAACACAGGCAGGGTAACAGAGTAACACAGGCAGAGTAACAGAGTAACACAGGCAGAGTAACAGAGTAACACAGGCAGGGAAACAGAGAAACACAGGCAGGGTAACACATGCAGGGTAACAGAGTAACACAGGCAGAGTAACAGAGTAACACAGGCAGAGTAACAGAGAAACACAGGCAGGGTAACAGAGAAACACAGGCAGGGTAACAGAGAAACACAGGCAGGGTAACAGAGAAACACAGGCAGGGTAACAGAGACAGAGTAACAGACAGAGTAACACAGACAGAGTAACAGAGAAACACAGGCAGAGTAACAGAGTAACACAGGCAGGGTAACAGAGAAACACAGGCAGGATAACAGAGAAACACAGGCAGGGTAACAGAGAAACACAGGCAGGGTAACAGAGAAACACAGGCAGGGTAACAGAGAAACACAGGCAGGGTAACACAGGCAGGGTAACAGAGTAACACAGGCAGAGTAACAGAGAGAGTAACACAGACAGAGTAACAGAGTAACACAGGCAGAGTAACAGAGAAACACAGGCAGGGTAACAGAGAAACACAGGCAGGGTAACACAGGCAGGGTAACAGAGTAACACAGGCAGAGTAACACAGGCAGAGTAACAGAGAAACACAGGCAGGGTAACAGAGAAACACAGGTAGGGTAACAGAGACAGAGTAACAGACAGAGGAACACAGGCAGAGTAACACAGACAGAGTAACAGGCAGAGTAACACAGACAGAGTAACACAGACAGAGTAACAGAGAAACACAGGCAGAGTAACAGAGTAACACAGGCAGGGTAACAGAGAAACACAGGCAGGATAACAGAGAAACACAGGCAGGGTAACAGAGAAACACAGGCAGGGTAACAGAGAAACACAGGCAGGGTAACACAGGCAGGGTAACAGAGTAACACAGGCAGAGTAACAGAGAGAGTAACACAGACAGAGTAACAGAGTAACACAGGCAGAGTAACAGAGAAACACAGGCAGGGTAACAGAGAAACACAGGCAGGGTAACACAGGCAGGGTAACAGAGTAACACAGGCAGAGTAACACAGGCAGAGTAACAGAGAGAGTAACAGAGAAACACAGACAGAGTAACAGAGAGAGTAACAGAGAGAGTAACAGAGAAACACAGAGTAACACAGACAGAGTAACACAGACAAAGAAACAGAGTAACAGAGAAACACAGACAGAGAAACAGAGAAACACAGACAGACAGAGAAACAGGCAGAGTAACAAGAGTAACAGAGAAACAGACACAGACAGAGAAACAGGCAGAGTAACAAAGAAACACAGGCAGAGTAACACAGACAGTAAGAGAGACAGTAACAGAGTATTGGAACCAGGGACTGTAGTGATGCCTCTTGCACTGAGATGAGGTGCAGTGCCCTAGAAAGCTACCCCACTGGGGAGCCCAGGGTTCCCTCCATCCCTGATACAATCTAATATACCTGGTACAGGTCCCCTCCACCCCTGATACGATCTAATAGACCTGGTACAGGTCCCCTCCAACCATGATACAATCTAATATACCTGATACCTCAACAAGGGAGATAGGGTTCCTTTTCAGACGTAGCCCATTCCCTAGATAGTGCACCATGATACAGGTCCCCTCCAACCCTGGTACAGGTCCCCTCCAACCCTGGTACAGGTCCCCTCCAACCCTGGTACAATCTAATATACCTGATACAGGTCCCCTCCAACCATGATACAGGTCCCCTCCAACCCTGGTACAGGTCCCCTCCAACCCTGATACAATCTAATAGACCTGATACAGGTCCCCTCCAACCCTGATACAATCTAATATACCTGATACAGGTCCCCTCCAACCATGGTACAGGTCCCCTCCAACCCTGGTACAATCTAATAGACCTGGTACAGGTCCCCTCCAACCATGATACAATCTAATAGACCTGATACAGGTCCCCTCCACCCCTGATAAAATCTAATAGACCTGGTACAGGTCCCCTCCACCCCTGATACAGGTCCCCTCCACCCCTGATACAGGTCCCCTCCACCCCTGATACAGGTCCCCTCCAACCCTGATACAGGCCCCCTCCAACCCTGGTACAATCTAATAGACCTGATACAGGTCCCCTCCAACCCTGGTACAATCTAATAGACCTGATACAGGTCCCCTCCACCTCTGGTACAATCTAATAGACCTGGTACAGGTCCCCCCCACCCCTGGTACAATCTAATAGACCTGATACAGGTCCCCTCCAACCCTGATACAATCTAATAGACCTGATACAGGTCCCCTCCAACCCTGATACAATCTAATAGACCTGATACAGGTCCCCTCCACCCCTGGTACAATCTAATACACCTGATACAGGTCCCCTCCACCTCTGATACAGGTCCCCTCCATCCCTGATACAATCTAATAGACCTGGTACAGGTCCCCTCCACCCATGATACAATCTAATAGACCTGGTACAGGTACTGGTCTGCTCTACTAATAGACCTGGTACAGGAACTGGTCTGCTCTACTAATAGACCTGGTACAGGAACTGGTCTGCTCTACTAATATACCTGGTACAGGAACTGGTCTGCTCTACTAATAGACCTGGTACAGGTACTGGTCTGCTCTACTAATATACCTGGTACAGGAACTGGTCTGCTCTACTAATATACCTGGTACAGGAACTGGTCTGCTCTACTAATAGACCTGGTACAGGTACTGGTCTGCTCTACTAATATACCTGGTACAGGTACTGGTCTGCTCTACTAATAGACCTGGTACAGGTACTGGTCTGCTCTACTAATAGACCTGGTACAGGTACTGGTCTGCTCTACTAATAGACCTGGTACAGGTACTGGTCTGCTCTACTAATAGACCTGGTACAGGTACTGGTCTGCTCTACTAATAGACCTGGTACAGGTACTGGTCTGCTCTACTAATAGACCTGGTACAGGTACTGGTCTGCTCTACTAATAGACCTGGTACAGGTACTGGTCTGCTCTACTAATACACCTGGTACAGGTACTGGTCTGCTCTACTAATATACCTGGTACAGGTACTGGTCTGCTCTACTAATATACCTGGTACAGGTACTGGTTCTGCTCTACCCTTTAAAAGGGCCCATCTGCAGATGAAACAATAACAGTGTACTGTTTTGGTAAGAAGCTGAGGGACGGGGCTGGAGAAATGTACCTCCTCTCAAATTCGTAGACCGAGCTGTGGATGCAGGGACTAACCTGATCGTTTTAACCATGTTTAGAGTCTATACAGTGTTTGTTTACATTAACTCTGTCTACCAACATTGGAGTAAAACAAGCTTGTATTTTGGGTTGAACTTTGGGCTGATGAGGCACATATAAAAGTGATGTTCTTTTAAGAATCAATGGGTACATGTCATTCACAATGGGTACATGTCATTCACAATGGGTACATGTCATTCACAATGGGTACATGTCATTCACAATGGGTACATGTCATTCACAATGGGTACATGGCATTCACAATGGGTACATGTCATTCACAATGGGTACGTGTCATTCACAATGGGTACATGTCATTCACAATGGGTACATGTCATTCACAATGGGTACATGTCATTCACAATGGGTACATGTCATTCACAATGGGTACATGTCATTCACAATGGGTACATGTCATTCACAATGGGTACATGTCATTCACAATGGGTACATGTCATTCACAATGGGTACATGTCATTCACAATGGGTACATGTCATTCACAATGGGTACATGTCATTCACAATGGGTACATGTCATTCACAATGGGTACGTGTCATTCACAATGGGTACATGTCATTCACAATGGGTACATGTCATTCACAATGGGTACATGTATCATGTCATTCACAATGGGTACATGTCATTCACAATGGGTACATGTCATTCACAATGGGTACATGTCATTCACAATGGGTACATGTCATTCACAATGGGTACATGTCATTCACAATGGGTACATGTCATTCACAATGGGTACATGTCATTCACAATGGGTACATGTCATTCACAATGGGTACATGTCATTCACAATGGGTACATGTCATTCACAATGGGTACATGTCATTCACAATGGGTACATGTCATTCACAATGGGTACATGTCATTCACAATGGGTACATGTCATTCACAATGGGTACATGTCATTCACAATGGGTACATGTCATTCACAATGGGTACATGTCATTCACAATGGGTACATGTCATTCACAATGGGTACATGTCATTCACAATGGGTACATGTCATTCACAATGGGTACATGTCATTCACAATGGGTACATGTCATTCACAATGGGTACATGTCATTCACAATGGGTACATGTCATTCACAATGGGTACATGTCATTCACAATGGGTACATCACAATGGGTACATGTCATTCACAATGGGTAACATGTCATTCACAATGGGTACATGTCATTCACAATGGGTACATGTCATTCACAATGGGTACATGTCATTCACAATGGGTACATGTCATTCACAATGGGTACATGTCATTCACAATGGGTACATGTCATTCACAATGGGTACATGTCATTCACAATGGGTACATGTCATTCACAATGGGTACATGTCATTCACAATGGGTACATGTCATTCACAATGGGTACATGTCATTCACAATGGGTACATGTCATTCACAATGGGTACATGTCATTCACAATGGGTACATGTCATTCACAATGGGTACATGTCATTCACAATGCGGTACATGTCATTCACAATGGGTACATGTCATTCACAATGGGTACATGTCATTCACAATGGGTACATGTCATTCACAATGGGTACATGTCATTCACATGGGTACATGTCATCACAATGGTGTCATTCACAATGGGCACATGTCATTCACAATGGGCACATGTCATTCACAATGGGCACATGTCATTCACAATGGGCACATGTCATTCACAATGGGCACATGTCATTCACAATGGGCACATGTCATTCACAATGGGTACATGTCATTCACAATGGGTACATGTCATTCACAATGGGTACATGTCATTCACAATGGGTACATGTCATTCACAATGGGTACATGTCATTCACAATGGGTACATGGCATTCACAATGGGCACATGTCATTCACAATGGGCACATGTCATTCACAATGGGTACATGTCATTCACAATGGGTACATGTCATTCACAATGGGTACATGTCATTCACAATGGGTACATGTCATTCACAATGGGTACATGTCATTCACAATGGGTACATGTAATTCACAATGGGTACATGTCATTCACAATGGGTACATGTAATTCACAATGGGTACATGTCATTCACAATGGGTACATGTCATTCACAATGGGTACATGTCATTAATGTATAAGTTCACAATGGATGTAGCAACACTATTGAAAGTCAGGTCCAAAACCCCCAGCATGCATCTCTATCTGACTAGGATAAATCACTTCTTTAGTCAATCTTCTCCTCCCGTTTCCTCCATAATGTTTATTTCCAGATTTGGTGCCTGATATAACAGGGATATCAGAGTATTTCTCAAGAGCCACGTGAGGAGATTCAGACACAGTAGACGGAGGGATCCAGGATTGACGTGATATCCTCACAATAGGTTGTGAGGCTGAGAGAGAAAATAGTGAACAGGAAGTGGCACAAACAGTAAAAAAAAATATATAAAACTCAGAGCTGTTTAGCTTTGTGGACATGTTCACACACCCGTTAAGATATTTATTTACAATGAGGTTTGCAGCAGAGTATAATAACAGATTTGTTTTATTTAATGTAAACGTTTATTTAACGAGGCAAGTCAGTTAAAGAACAAATTATTATGTAGAATGACGGCCTACACCCGGCCAAACACTGGACGACGCTGGGACAATTGTGTGCAGACCCTATGGGACTCTCAATCTCGGCCCGGTTGTGATACAGCCTTGGGACTTGGAAGGGTGAGAAAATGAAATAGTGTGTGTTGAAAAGGGCCCCATCTCTCACAAAATAGAAGGAAACACAAGAGGTTTTGGCCTGAAATAAGAGCCAAGAACATCTCCAGCTCTCAGACCGAGAGAAGAACTACAGCATGTCAAAAAACATGTGATTCCTTCTGTCAATGTAACCAATTCCCCAAAGTCAAATACATGTATTGTAGGCCTATCTGGGTGACTAAATATATTCCAGGCCTATCTGGGTGACTAAATATATTGTAGGTCTATCTGGGTGACAATGTATTGTAGACATATCTGGGTGACTGAATATATTCCAGGCCTATCTGGGTGACTGAATACATTATTGTAGGTCTATCTGGGTGACTGAATGTATTGTAGGCCTATGTGGGTGACTGAATACATTATTGTAGGTCTATCTGGGTGACTGAATACATTATTGTAGGTCTATCTGGGTGACTGAATGTATTGTAGGTCTATCTGGGTGACTGAATACATTATTGTAGGTCTATCTGGGTGACTAAATATATTCCAGGCCTATCTGGGTGACTGAATATATTCCAGGCCTATCTGGGTGACTAAATATATTCCAGGCCTATCTGGGTGACTAAATATATTCCAGGCCTATCTGGGTGACTGAATATATTGTAGGCCTATCTGGGTGACTGAATGTATTGTAGGCCTATCTGGGTGACCGAATGTATTGTAGGCCTATCTGGGTGACAGAATGTACTGTAGGCCTATCTGGGTGACTGAATACATTATTGTAGGTCTATCTGGGTGACTGAATGTATTGTAGGTCTATCTGGGTGACTGAATACATTATTGTAGGTCTATCTGGGTGACTAAATATATTCCAGGCCTATCTGGGTGACTGAATATATTCCAGGCCTATCTGGGTGACTAAATATATTCCAGGCCTATCTGGGTGACTGAATATATTGTAGGCCTATCTGGGTGACTGAATATATTCCAGGCCTATCTGGGTGACTAAATATATTCCAGGCCTATCTGGGTGACTGAATATATTGTAGGCCTATCTGGGTGACTAAATATATCATTGTAGGCCTATCTGGGTGACTAAATATATCATTGTAGGCCTATCTGGGTGACTAAATATATTCCAGGCCTATCTGGGTGACTGAATATATTATTGTAGGCCTATCTGGGTGACTGAATATATTGTAGGCCTATCTGGGTGACTAAATATATTATTGTAGGCCTATCTGGGTGACTAAATATATCATTGTAGGCCTATCTGGGTGACTAAATATATCATTGTAGACCTATCTGGGTGACTGAATGTACTGTAGACCTATCTGGGTGACTGAATGTATTGTAGGCCTTTCTGGGTGACTGAATATATTGTAGGCCTATCTGGGGGACTGAATGTACTGTAGACCTGTCTGGGGGACTGAATGTACTGTAGACCTGTCTGGGGGACTGAATGTACTGTAGGCCTATCTGGGGGACTGAATATATTGTAGACCTATCTGGGGGACTGAATATATTGTAGGCCTATCTGGGTGACTGAATGTATTGTAGGCCTATCTGGGTGACTGAATGTATTGTAGAGGCCTATCTGGGTGACTGAATGTATTGTAGAGGCCTATCTGGGTGACTGAATGTATTGTAGGCCTATCTGGGTGACTGAATGTATTGTAGGCCTATCTGGGTGACTGATGGATTCTGACAAGTGAAACAGACTGTCTGGAAAACAACATCACATCTTCAGCCCGTATGATTGAGAGCAGAGAGTTGACTGTGACAGGCAACATGGTTGCCTTGGCTACCTGGGTCTTTAACACTCAGGGTTCTATGTTCCTCTGGAGCGAAGGAGGCACACGTGGTCAAGCGCACGTTAGTTTGCAATTTCATTGTGTAAAAAAACTGCCGCACTTGCATTTTCCAGCCTTTACCTCAGGTTGGGAAATCCATCTGTCTAATATCAGCTTCTGCTGAGGTGGGACAGGTACAAATATGAGATATCTCCTAAAGATATATATATATATATAGACACCAGTCTTAACATCAACAGTGAAGAGACGACTCTGGGATGGCTGGCCTTCTAGGCAGAGTTCCTCTGTCCAGTCTCAACATCAATAGTGAAGAGGCGACTCTGGGATGTTGGCCTTCTAGGCAGAGTTACTCTGTCCAGTCTCAACGTCAACAGTGAAGAGGCGACTCCGGGATGCTGGTCTTCTAGGCAGAGTTCCTCTGTCCAGTCTCAACGTCAACAGTGAAGAGGCGACTCCGGGATGCTGGCCTTCTAGGCAGAGTTCCTCTGTCCAGTGTCTGTGTTATTTTGCCCATCATAATATTTTATTTTACTTGGTCAGTCTGAGATATGGCTTTTTCTTTGCAACTCTGCCTAGAAGGCCAGCATCCCGGAGTCGCCTCTTCACTGTTGACGTTGAGACTGGACAGAGGAACTCTGCCTAGAAGGCCAGCATCCCGGAGTCGCCTCTTCACTGTTGACGTTGAGACTGGACAGAGGAACTCTGCCTAGAAGACCAGCATCCCGGAGTCGCCTCTTCACTGTTGACGTTGAGACTGGACAGAGTAACTCTGCCTAGAAGGCCAACATCCCAGAGTCGCCTCTTCACTATTGATGTTGAGACTGGACAGAGGAACTCTGCCTAGAAGGCCAGCATCCCGGAGTCGCCTCTTCACTATTGATGTTGAGACTGGACAGAGGAACTCTGCCTAGAAGGCCAGCATCCCGGAGTCGCCTCTTCACTATTGATGTTGAGACTGGACAGAGGAACTCTGCCTAGAAGGCCAGCATCCCGGAGTCGCCTCTTCACTATTGATGTTGAGACTGGACAGAGGAACTCTGCCTAGAAGGCCAACATCCCAGAGTCGCCTCTTCACTGTTGATGTTGAGACTGGACAGAGGAACTCTGCCTAGAAGGCCAGCATCCCGGAGTCGCCTCTTCACTGTTGATGTTGAGACTGGACAGAGGAACTCTGCCTAGAAGGCCAGCATCCCGGAGTCGCCTCTTCACTGTTGATGTTGAGACTGGACAGAGGAACTCTGCCTAGAAGGCCAGCATCCCGGAGTCGCCTCTTCACTGTTGACGTTGAGACTGGTGTTTTGCGGGTATTATTTAACGAAGCTGCCAGTTGCGGCCTTTACAAGTGGATTCAGCACCAGTTCGGCCCTGGGAAGCTTTCATCATCACATGGTAGGAAGACATGTTTGTACTGTCAACAACATAATCCATAGGAGAGAGAGACAGGGAGAGGGAGCGAGAAACACAGAGACAGGGAGCGAGAAACACAGAGACAGGGAGAGGGAGCGAGAAACACAGAGACAGGGAGAGGGAGCGAGAAACACAGAGACAGGGAGAGGGAGCGAGAAACACAGAGACAGGGAGAGGGAGCGAGAAACACAGAGAAAGATGGAGAGAGAGAAACAAAGAGAGATGGAGATAAACAGAGAGATAAACAGAGAGAGAGATGGAGAGAGAGAAACAGAGAAAACAGAGAGAGAGAAACACAGAGAGAGATGAGAGAAAGAGAGAAAACAGAGAGAGATGGAGAGAAAGAGAGAAACACAGAGAGATGGAGAGAAAGAGAGAAACACAGAGAGAGATGGAGAGAGAGAGAAACACAGAGAGAGATGGAGAGAAAGAGAAACACAGAGAGAGATGGAGATAAAGAGAGAAACAGAGAGATGGAGAGAAACAGAGAGAGATGGAGAGAAAGAGAGAAACACAGAGAGAGATGGAGAGAAAGAGAGAAACACAGAAAACAGAGAGAAACAGAGAGAGATGGAGAGAAAAAACAGAGAGAGATGGAGAGAAACAGAGAGAGAGAAACACAGAAAACAGAGAGAGAAACAGAGGGAGATGGAGCGAAAGAGAGAAAACAGAGAGAGAGATGGAGAGAAAGAGAGAAAACAGAGAGAGAAACAGAGGGAGAGAGATGGAGAGAGAGCGAGAGAGAGAGAGATGGAGAGAAACAGAGAGAGAGAAACACCGAGAGCGAGAGAGAGAAACAGAGAGAGCGAGAGAGAGTGTATGTACGTGCAGCGATAGAGGTGAGGTGACATGGAGTCAGGTGTTTGATGCCTGATCAAAGGCCATCTCTGTCCACTGAGAGCCATCTGCTGTGTCTGCTGTTGACACTATGAACATGTGTCCATGCTATCAAATTCACTTTCAAAGGCTCTCTACAAGCAAGGTCCCTGGATTGAATTCCATACCAAGTCTACCATGTCTGCTATGACTCTAACATGCAGACCACACCGCTCGCGTCACAAAATAAATGGACACGTTATTCAAATCACTGCACCCACACTGCTCGCGAGCGTCTGCGTGGCTAGGCACTAAAATAGTAATAGGTTCTATTTGTGACGCTCAACGCGCTGCAAGTCCGGCCTCTCCCATCTCCTCATTGGTTTTTAGGAGCATATATCCACGTGGGTGATTGAAAGATGAACTGAGGTCCACACTCCGGGTCGGTTGTAGTAATGCAACGTAAAGTTGGTTGCCAACCGCCATATAAAGTCCAAAGAAGAAAAAGAAGCCTGAAGGAAGGAGGAGAGATGACGAGAAACTCATTCAGTTGACCGTTTTATCTGTGGATTAATTGTTGGAGTAGAGGACCTTGTGCATTTCAGGTACATTAACAACCCAATGTTTATTTCCCAGGGTAAATTAGCTAGCAACAGAAAGCGAAATTGCCACAAATGTTAACAGCTTTTTTTTGACCTGTCCCCAAATTAATAATTGGTTCAGAGTTTATTTTGATATTTCAACCTGTGTGTCCTGATCGCTTCTGGTGTGGATGAACAAAATCAACTCGCGTGCGGATTGGTCAGCATGTAAGGAGGCAGGTAGCCTAGCGGTTAGTGCGTTGCGCCAGTAACTGAAAAGTCGCTGGTTTGAATACCCACGCCGCCAAAATCTGTCGACGTGCCCTTGAGCAAGGCACTTAACCCTTATTTGCGCCACGGGTGCCGTGCTACCATGGCTGACCCTGTGAAACAAAATTTCACTGCACCTATCGGGTTCATGAGACAACAAAACACGTTTTGTTTTTCTATTGACACTCTCAGTAAGTGTTTTTTTTAAAGAAAATAAAATGTATAGCCTTCAGAAAGTATTCAGACCCCTTGACTTATTTCACATTTTGTTGTGTTACCGCCTGAATTCAAAATATAATACTTTCTAAAATATGTTATATTATTATATTTGTTATACTAATCTACACACAGAAGACCCTGTAATAACAAAATCAACACGTTTTTTATACATCTTTTGCACATTTATTTTAGAAGCACCTTTGGCAGCGATTAAAGCTGTGAGCCTTTTAGTCTCCTGGGTTGTGTAACATTTGCCCATCATTCTTTTTTATTTTATTCCTCAAGCCAAATGTCAAATTGGTTGTTGATCATCGCTAGACAACCATTTTCAGATCTTATTGTAGATTTTCAAGTAGATTTAAGTGAAAACTGTAACTTGGTCACTCAGGAAACATTCACTGTCTTCTTGGTAAGCAACTCTTTTTTTTTTATCCTGAAAAACTCCCCAGTCCTTAACAAAAAGCATGCCCATAACATGATGCAGCCACCACTTCGCTTGAAAATATGGAGAGTGGTACTCAGTAATGTGTTATATTGGATTTGCCCCAAACATTACACTTTTTATTCAGAACAAAAAGTTAATTTCTTTGACACATTTTTTTGCAGTATTACTTTAGTGCCAGGATGCATGTTTTGGAATATTTTTATTATGTGCAGGCTTCCTTCTTTTCACTCAATTAGGTTATTATTGTGGAGTAACTACAATGTTGTTGATCCATCCTCAGTTTACTCCTATCACAGCCATTAAACTCTGTAACTGTTTTAAAGTCACCATTGGCTTCATGTTGAAATACCTGAGCAGTTTCCTTCCTCTCCGGCAACTGAGTTAAGAAGGAAGTGTGAATTGGGTGTATTGATACACCATCTAGTGTTATTAATAACTTCACCATGCTCAAAGGGATATTCAATGTTTGTTTTTTTTACGAGCCATTGGAAAACCTCCCTGGTCTTTGTGGTTGAAACAGTGTTTGAAATGCTCGACAGAGAGACCAGATAACTGCATGTGTGGGGTACAGAGATGAGGAAGTCATGTTAAAAACACTATTATCACATAGAGTCCATGCAACTTATTGTGTGACTTGTTAAACACATTTTTACGCCTGAAGTTATTTAGGCATTTCAGCTTTTCATTTTTTTCATTAATTCGTAAATGTTAAACATAATTACACTTTTACATTCTGGGGTATTGTGTGTTGGCCAGTGACCCCCCCCCAAAAAATCTACATTTGATCCATTTTAAATTCAGGCTGTAACACAACAAAATGTAGGGAAAGAAAATGGTGTGTGAATACTTTCTGAAGGCCCTGTAGAATCTGCATACTACTGACCTTCGACCTGTGTATCTCTCCGTCATCGTCCTCTCCTCCGACGCCCAGTATCTTCCTGGTCTTCAGCCGGCTCACCAGATCTGTCTGGCTGTGTTTCTTCATCAGAGGGGGCTGGGGTTTGCTGCTCATGGCTGATAGGGGGGGCGGTTACGACCTATGAAAAAGATGGAGAACATGAGTCGTGTTCATAAGGCCACGCCGTAGCAAAAAATACAGTTTCTTAAGTGTTTCTTATTGGTTAAAGTTCAGATAGTTCACTCCTGAAAACCACAACATACACATGGAATACAAAATCAATGCAATCTAAAGTAGTGCACTGTATAGGGAATAGGGTACTATTTGGGTATTAGACTTATGTCCCTCTGAGGGGTGATGCTACGGTTCTGAGATATGTTATGACGGTTCTGAGACATGTTACGGTCCTGAGGTATGACGTTACGGTCCTGAGATATGACGTTACGGTCCTGAGGTATGACGTTACGGCTCTGAGATGTACTGTTATGTTTCTGTACAGATAGTAGAATGCCTGGGGTGAGGAGGATAAGGACACCAGGCCGACATGAGCTCTTTATCTCCCTGATGTAGAGCAGAGCGGGCCCAGTATAGGCCGAGGCCAGGCATTTCTCTTGAGGGAAATGAGGTACAGTACTAGAGGTCGACCGATTAATCGGGTTGGCCGATTTGTTGTTTGTTTTGTTTTTATTATTATAAAACAAATCTTTATACCTTTATTTAACTGGGCAAGTCAGTTAAGAACACATTCTTATTTTCAATGACGGCCTAGGAACAGTGGGTTAACTGCCTTGTTCAGGTGCAGAACGACAGATTTTTACCTTGTCAGCTCGGGGATTCATTTTTGCAACCTTCCGGTTACTAGTCCAACGCTCTAACCACCTGCCTTACACTGCACTCCACGAGGAGCCTGCATGGCAGGCTGACTACCTGTTACGCGAGGGCAGCAAGAAGCCAAGGTAAGTTGCTAGCTAGCATTAAACTTATCCTATAAAAAACAATCAATCTTAACATAATCACTAGTTAACTACACATGGTTGATGATATTACTAGTTTATCTAGCGTGTCCTGCGTTGCATATAATCGATGCGGTGCCTGATAATTTCTCATCGAATCACAGCCTACTTCGCCAAACGGGTGTTGATTTAGCACTGTCGTTGCACCAAACCTAACCAAAAACATCTATGCCTCTTTATAAAATCAGTGCAAGTTCTGGCCTGGTCGGAAAGATATCAGTTTGTCTCTGTGAATGGTTTGTCCTCTGACAAATCAACTGTACATTTCGGTGTTCCTCAAGGTTCTGTTTTAGGATCACTATTGTTTTCACTATATATTTTATCTCTTGGGGAAGTCATTCGAAAACATAATGTTAAATTTCACTGCTATGCGGATGACACAAAGCTGTACATTTCAATGAAACATGGTGAAGCCCCAAAATTGCCCTCGCTAGAAGCCTGTGTTTCAGACATAAGGAAGTGGATGGCTGCAAACGGTCTACTTTTAAACTCGGACAAAACAGAGATGCTTGTTCTAGGTCCCAAGAAACAAAGAGATCTTCTGTTGAATCTGACAATTAATCTTAATGGTTGTACAGTCGTCTCAAATAAAACTGAAGGACTTCGGCGTTACTCTGGACCCTGATCTCTCTTTTGACGAACATATCAAGACTGTTTCAAGGACAGCTTTCTTCCATCTACGTAACATTGCAAAAATCTGAAACTTTCTGTCTAAAAATGATGGAGAAAAATGTATCCATGCTTTTGTTACTTCTAGGTTAGACTACTGCAATGCTCTACTTTCCGGCTACCTGGATAAAGCATTAAACAAACTTCCGTTAGTGCTAAATACGGCTGCTAGAATCCTGACTAGAACCAAAATATTTGATCATATTACTCCAGTGCTAGCCTCTCTACACTGGCTTCCTGTCAAGGCAAGGGCTGATTTCAAGGTTTTACTGCTAACCTACAAAGCATTACATGGGCTTGCTCCTACCTATCTCTCTGATTTGGTCCTGCCGTACATACCTACACGTACGCTACGGTCACAAGACGCAGGCCTCCTAATTGTCCCTAGAATTTCTAAGCAAACAGCTGGAGGCAGGGCTTTCTCCTTTTGAGCTCAATTTTTATGGAATGGTCTGCCTACCCATGTGACAGACGCAAACTCGGTCTCAACCTTTAATTCTTTACTGAAGACTCATCTCTTCAGTGGGTCATATGATTGAGTGTAGTCTGGCCCATGAGTGTGAAGGTGAACGGAAAGGCTCTGGAGTAACGAACCGCCCTTGCTGTCTCTGCCTGGCCGGTTCCCCTCTTTCCACTGGGATTCTCTGCCTCTAACCCTATTACAGGGGCTGGGTCACTGGCTTACTGGTGCCCTTTCATGCCGTCCCTAGGAGGGGTGCGGCACTTGAGTGGGTTGAGTCACTGATGTGATCTTCCTGTCTGGGTTGGCACCCCCCTTGGGTTGTGCCGTGGTGGAGATCTTTGTGGGCTATACTCGGCCTTGTCTCAGGATGGTAAGTTGGTGGTTGAAGATATCCCTCTAGTGGTGTGGGGGCTGTGCTTTGGCAAAGTGGGTGGGGTTATATCCTTCCTGTTTGGCCCTGTCTGGGGGTATCATTGGATGGGGCCACAGTGTCTCCTGACCCCTCCTGTCTCAGCCTCCAGTATTTATGCTGCAGTAGTTTGTGTCAGGGGGCTAGGGTCATTTTGTTATATCTGGAGTACTTCTCCTGTCTTATCCGGTGTCCTGTGTGAATTCTAATTCTCTCTTTCTTTCTCTCTCTCAGAGGACCTGAGCCCTAGGACCATGCCTCAGGACTACCTGGCATGATGACTCCTTGTTGTCCCCAGGCTATGGAATCCTGACATGCTACCTGTCCCAGACCTATTATTTGACCATGCTGGTAATTTATGAACATTTGAACATCTTGGCCATGTTCTGTTATAATCTCCACCCGGCACAGCCAGAAGAGGACTGGCCACCCCACATAGCCTGGTTCCTCTCTAGGTTTCTTCCTAGGTTTTGGCCTTTCTAGGGAGTTTTTCCTAGCCACCGTGCTTCTACACCTGCATTGCTTACTGTTTGGGGTTTTATGCTGGGTTTCTGTACAGCACTTTGAGATATCAAGCTGATGTACGAAGGGCTTTATAAATATATTTGATTTGAGTACACAAGTATATATTTTTAAACCAGCATATTTAGTTAATAGTGCCTGCTAACATGAATTTCTTATAACTAGGGAAATTGTGTCACTTCTCTTGCGTTCCGTGCAAGCAGTCAGGGTATATGCAGCAGAGTCAGGGTATATGCAGCAGAGTCAGGGTATATGCAGAAGAGTCAGGGTATATGCAGAAGAGTCAGGGTATATGCAGCAGAGTCAGGGTATATGCAGCAGAGTCAGGGTATATGCAGCAGAGTCAGGGTATATGCAGCAGAGTCAGGGTATATGCAGCAGAGTCAGGGTATATGCAGCAGAGTCAGGGTATATGCAGCAGACTCAGGGTATATGCAGCAGACTCAGGGTATATGCAGCAGACTCAGGGTATATGCAGCAGACTCAGGGTATATGCAGCAGACTCAGGGTATATGCAGCAGACTCAGGGTATATGCAGCAGACTCAGGGTATATGCAGCAGACTCAGGGTATATGCAGCAGAGTCAGGGTATATGCAGCAGAGTCAGGGTATATGCAGCAGAGTCAGGGTATATGCAGCAGAGTCAGGGTATATGTAGCAGAGTCAGGGTATATGTATATGCAGCAGAGTCAGGGTATATGCAGCAGAGTCAGGGTATATGCAGCAGAGTCAGGGTATATGCAGCAGAGTCAGGGTATATGCAGCAGAGTCAGGGTATATGCAGCAGAGTCAGGGTATATGCAGCAGAGTCAGGGTATATGCAGCAGAGTCAGGGTATATGCAGCAGAGTCAGGGTATATGCAGCAGAGTCAGGGTATATGCAGCAGACTCAGGGTATATGCAGCAGACTCAGGGTATATGCAGCAGACTCAGGGTATATGCAGCAGAGTCAGGGTATATGCAGCAGAGTCAGGGTATATGTATATGCAGCAGAGTCAGGGTATATGCAGCAGAGTCAGGGTATATGTATATGCAGCAGAGTCAGGGTATATGTAGCAGAGTCAGGGTATATGTAGCAGAGTCAGGGTATATGTAGCAGAGTCAGGGTATATGTAGCAGAGTCAGGGTATATGTAGCAGAGTCAGGGTATATGTAGCAGAGTCAGGGTATATGCAGCAGAGTCAGGGTATATGCAGCAGAGTCAGGGTATATGCAGCAGAGTCAGGGTATATGTAGCAGAGTCAGGGTATATGCAGCAGAGTCAGGGTATATGTATATGCAGCAGAGTCAGGGTATATGTAGCAGAGTCAGGGTATATGTAGCAGAGTCAGGGTATATGTAGCAGAGTCAGGGTATATGCAGCAGAGTCAGGGTATATGTATATGTAGCAGAGTCAGGGTATATGCAGCAGAGTCAGGGTATATGTAGCAGAGTCCGGGTATATGCAGCAGAGTCAGGGTATATGCAGCAGAGTCAGGGTATATGTATATGCAGCAGAGTCAGGGTATATGTATATGCAGCAGAGTCAGGGTATATGCAGCAGAGTCAGGGTATATGTAGCAGAGTCAGGGTATATGCAGCAGAGTCAGGGTATACGCAGCAGAGTCAGGGTATATGCAGCAGAGTCAGGGTATACGCAGCAGAGTCAGGGTATACGCAGCAGAGTCAGGGTATACGCAGCAGAGTCAGGGTATATGCAGCAGAGTCAGGGTATATGCAGCAGAGTCAGGGTATATGCAGCAGAGTCAGGGTATATGCAGCAGAGTCAGGGTATATGCAGCAGAGTCAGGGTATATGCAGCAGAGTCAGGGTATATGCAGCAGAGTCAGGGTATATGCAACAGAGTCAGGGTATATGCAGCAGAGTCAGGGTATATGCAGCAGAGTCAGGGTATATGCAGCAGAGTCAGGGTATATGCAGCAGACTCAGGGTATATGCAGCAGAGTCAGGGTATATGCAGCAGAGTCAGGGTATATGCAGCAGAGTCAGGGTATATGTAGCAGAGTCAGGGTATATGTATATGCAGCAGAGTCAGGGTATCTGCAGCAGAGTCAGGGTATATGCAGCAGAGTCAGGGTATATGTAGCAGAGTCAGGGTATATGCAGCAGAGTCAGGGTATATGCAGCAGAGTCAGGTATATGCAGCAGAGTCAGGGTATATGCAGCAGAGTCAGGGTATATGCAGCAGAGTCAGGGTATATGCAGCAGAGTCAGGGTATATGCAGCAGAGTCAGGGTATATGCAGCAGACTCAGGGTATATGCAGCAGAGTCAGGGTATATGCAGCAGAGTCAGGGTATATGTAGCAGAGTCAGAGTATATGTAGCAGAGTCAGGGTATATGTAGCAAAGTCAGGGTATATGTAGCAGAGTCAGGGTATATGTATATGCAGCAGAGTCAGGGTATATGCAGCAGAGTCAGGGTATATGTATATGCAGCAGAGTCAGGGTATATGTAGCAGAGTCAGGGTATATGTAGCAGAGTCAGGGTATATGTAGCAGAGTCAGGGTATATGTAGCAGAGTCAGGGTATATGTAGCAGAGTCAGGGTATATGCAGCAGAGTCAGGGTATATGTATATGTAGCAGAGTCAGGGTATATGTATATGTAGCAGAGTCAGGGTATATGCAGCAGAGTCAGGGTATATGTATATGCAGCAGAGTCAGGGTATATGTAGCAGAGTCAGGGTATATGTAACAGAGTCAGGGTATATGCAGCAGAGTCAGGGTATATGTATATGTAGCAGAGTCAGGGTATATGCAGCAGAGTCAGGGTATATGCAGCAGAGTCAGGGTATATGTATATGCAGCAGAGTCAGGGTATATGTATATGCAGCAGAGTCAGGGTATATGTAGCAGAGTCAGGGTATATGTAGCAGAGTCAGGGTATATGCAGCAGAGTCAGGGTATATGTATATGCAGCAGAGTCAGGGTATATGCAGCAGAGTCAGGGTATATGTAGCAGAGTCAGGGTATATGTAGCAGAGTCAGGGTATATGTAGCAGAGTCAGGGTATATGTAGCAGATTCAGGGTATATGTAGCAGAGTCAGGGTATATTGCAGCAGAGTCAGGGTATATGCAGCAGAGTCAGGGTATATGCAGCAGAGTCAGGGTATATGTAGCAGGTCAGGGTATATGCAGCAGAGTCAGGGTATATGCAGCAGAGTCAGGGTATATGCAGCAGAGTCAGGGTATATGCAGCAGAGTCAGGGTATATGTAGCAGAGTCAGGGTATATGTAGCAGAGTCAGGGTATATGTAACAGAGTCAGGGTATATGTAGCAGAGTCAGGGTATATGCAGCAGAGTCAGGGTATATGCAGCAGAGTCAGGGTATATGTATATGCAGCAGAGTCAGGGTATATGCAGCAGAGTCAGGGTATACGCAGGCAGAGTCAGGGTATACGCAGCAGAGTCAGGGGTATATGCAGCAGAGTCAGGGTATACGCAGCAGAGTCAGGGTATACGCAGCAGAGTCAGGGTACATGCAGCAGAGTCAGGGTATATGCAGCAGAGTCAGGGTATATGCAGCAGAGTCAGGGTATATGTAGCAGAGTCAGGGTATATGTAGCAGAGTCAGGGTATTATGTAGCAGAGTCAGGGTATATGTAGCAGAGTCAGGGTATATGTATATGCAGCAGAGTCAGGGTATATGTATATGCAGCAGAGTCAGGGTATATTGTATATGCAGCAGAGTCAGGGTATATGTATATGCAGCAGAGTCAGGGTATATGCAGCAGAGTCAGGGTATATGCAGCAGAGTCAGGGTATATGTAGCAGAGTCAGGGTATATGCAGCAGAGTCAGGGTATATGCAGCAGAGTCAGGGTATATGCAGCAGAGTCAGGGTATATGCAGCAGTCAGGGTATATGCAGCAGAGTCAGGGTATATGCAGCAGAGTCAGGGTATATGCAGCAGAGTCAGGGTATATGTAGCAGAGTCAGGGTATATGTAGCAGAGTCAGGGTATATGTAGCAGAGTCAGAGTATATGCTTTTGCATTATTAAACCAAATTGAACATGTTTCATTATTTATGAGGCTAAATTGATTTTATTGATGTATTATATGAAGGTAAAAGATAGGTGTTCATTCAGTATTGTTGTAATTGTCATTATTACAAAGAAAAAAATAAAAATCGGCCCATTAATCGGTATCGGCTTTTTGGGTCCGCCATTAACCGGTATCGGCTTTTTTGGGTCCGCCAATAATCGGTATCGGCTTTTTTGGGTCCGCCATTAATCGGTATCGGCTTTTTTGGGCCCGCCATTAATCGGTATCGGCTTTTTTGGGGTCCGCCAATAATCGGTATCGGCGTTGAAAAATCATAATCGGCCGACCTCTATTCAGTACTACCATGGATTTATGTGCAGAGAGAAATGGATCAATCTGGAGTGTTTGTCTGCGTAATCCCAAATAGAACCCAACCCAACTCCACATAAGGCTGTGTGTGTGTGTGTCAGTGCCTTCTGTAAAACAGAGCCAGAGAGAGGAGTTGTTTCACGCTTCAGTCTGATCTGTGTCCCTGTCCGTCTCTCTCTCTCTCTCTCTCTCTCTCTCTCTCTCTCTCTCTCTCTCTCTCTCTCTCTCTCTCTCTCTCTCTCTCTCTCTCTCTCTCTCTCTCTCTCTCTCTCTCTCTCTTCTCTCTCTCTCTCTCTCTCTCTCTCTCTCTCTCTCTCTCTCTCCTCTCTCTCTCTCTCTTCTCTCTCTCTCTCTCTCTCTCTCTCTCTCTCTCTCTCTCTCTCTCTCTCTCTCCTCTCTCTTCTCTCTCCTCTCTCGTCTCTCTCTCTCTCTCTCTCTTCTCTCTCTCTCTCTCTCTTCTCTCTCTCTCTCTCTCTCTCCTTCTCCTCTCTCTCTCTCTCTCTCTCTCTCTCTCTCTCTCTCTCTCTCTCTCGTCTCTCATATATAATATTAATATATACAAAGCTAGTAGCGCCTGTTTTCACTCCTAGAATAACAGAGGAACCAGCTGGAGACATCGATGTGGCATAGACTCCCTGGAAAGCAATAACACATGTTTACATCAGGAAAACAGGTTAGCAGCATAACTACCATGGAGTTATTAGGGAAAACAAAGCTCATATTCTAAAAGTAAATGTTTACATTTTGTTATTTATTTATTTAACTAGGTAAAGTCAGTTAAGAAACAATTCTTATTTTCAATTGACGGCCTAGGAACAGTGGGTTAACTGTCTGTTCAGGGGCAGAACGACAGATTTGTTACCTAGTCAGCTACGGGGGTTTGAACTTGCAACTTTTCGGTTACTAGTCCAACGCTTAACCACTAGGCTACCCTGCGCCCTCCACTCTAAACACTAGGTACCCTGCCTAGGACAACAGGTAGTTTTTATGGAAAGCAAAGCTCGTATTTTTACTAAAGTAAAAGTTCTCATTTCACAGTTCCCACTCTCATTTGGAGACTGGGATGTTTATGAGAGTGGGCCTGAGGTAAATGTCAGTTATTACGATGGGGAAGTCTTTTGGAGACTGGGGGATGTTTATGAGAGTGGCCTGAGGTAAATGGATTGTAAACCAACCTTGAACTGCTTCTCAACGAGACGAAGGAAGGAAACTACTTCCATTTCTAGGGACAGTTTTCTTTTCTTTCTTAGAAACCATTTCTTTTCCCCCATTCAGCCATCTACACCTTTTCATAAGCAGTGCTTTGGTTTTNTCTCTCTCTCTCTCTCTCTCTCTCTCTCTCTCTCTCTCTCTCTCTCTCTCTCTCTCTCTCTCTCTCTCTCTCTCTCTCTCTCTCTCTCTCTCTCTCTCTCTCTCTCTCTCTCTATATATATATATTATATATTATACAAAGCTAGTAGCAGCCTGTTTCCACTCCTAGAATAACAGAGGAACTACAGCTGGAGACATCGCATGTGGCATCAGACTCCCCCTGGAAAGCCAATAACACCATGTTTACATCAGGACAACAGGTAGCAGCATAACTACCATGGAGTTATTAGGGAAAACAAAGCTCATATTTACTAAAGTAAATGTTTACATTTTGTTATTTATTTATTTAACTAGGTAAAGTCAGTTAAGAACAAATTCTTATTTTCAATGACGGCCTAGGAACAGTGGGGTTAACTGTCTGTTCAGGGGCAGAACGACAGATTTGTTACCTAGTCAGCTACGGGGGTTTGAACTTGCAACTTTTCGGTTACTAGTCCAACGCTCTAACCACTAGGCTACCCTGCCGCCCCTCCACTCTAACCACTAGGCTACCCTGCCTAGGACAACAGGTAGTTTTTATGGAAAGCAAAGCTCGTATTTACTAAAGTAAAGTTCTCATTTCACAGTTCCCACTCTCATTTGGAGACTGGGGGATGTTTATGAGAGTGGGCCTGAGGTAAATGTTCAGTACTATTACCGATGGGGAAAGTCTTTTTGGAGACTGGGGGATGTTTATGAGAGTGGGCCTGAGGTAAATGGATTGTAAACCAACCTTGAACTGCTTCTCAACGAGACGAAGGAAGGAAACTACTTCCATTTCTAGGGACAGTTTCTTTTCTTCTTAGAAACCATTTCTTTTCCCCCCATTCAGCCATCTACACCTTTTCATAAAGCAGTGCTTTGGTTTTTCTTTTTAAGGGTTTCAAGTGCATGGAGTTGCTTGAATGGTTATGGAAACTATTGTAATTCAAAATGTAATTAGATTGTACCGTGAATGATGAGAGGAGTGTTTCTTCTGCCCTAGTTGTTGAAATGTAGGAGACGTTTCTAGATTACTCAGAGTAAACCTGCCCTTTAGGCTCTGTGTCTTTTCAACCCTGAACACATACGAGAACAAGCCTCTGGCCATGCTCCAAATACTGGTTCCCCTGCCTGGTTTCATTTAGAACACACACACACACACACACACACACACACACACACACACACACAGAGGGGGCCCATGCAATATGCATGTCCCTGAATCCACCCAGATCAACGCTGACCTTTCAGCTGAGCGGAAACAGTAGTTGCCATGGTGTCGAGGACAGTATGTGTGTGTGGCTTGGGATTGGGAACAGAGAATTTGACACGTTAAAGATTAGGCCTAAAAAAAAATACCTATGTTTTTCTCTTCTTAGTATAATTTACCATAGCTGTTGTTTTAGTATTCGTTTTTCATACAGGAAGACATTGTTATGGTCCTGATGTTTTCCAGAAGTTCATCTGACCGACTTCAGTCAGACTTCCTGGGTCGGCAGCCGTGTTTTAAACAGCAGCAGGAGGTTAATGATCAGATTACTGCCAACCTGTTTACTCCGGGTCAAGGTGCCAATGGCACTGGGACTGCCCGTTACCAAGCAACCACAACCAAGGAAAAAAGGGAATGCAGCACTCGTTCCTATTCTCCCTGTCCCCCCCAGTACCCTCTATCCTCCCTGTCCCCCCCAGTACCCTCTATCCTCCCTGTCCCCCCCGTACCCTCTATCCTCCCTGTCCCCCGTACCCTCTATCCTCCCTGTCCCCCGTACCCTCTATCCTCCCTGTCCCCCGTACCCTCTATCCTCCCTGTCCCCCGTACCCTCTATCCTCCCTGTCCCCCGTACCCTCTATCCTCCCTGTCCCCCGTACCCTCTATCCTCCCTGTCTCCCGTACCCTCTATCCTCCCTGTCCCCCGTACCCTCTTCCTCCCTGTCCCCCGTACCCTCTTTCCTCCCTGTCCCCCCCCCGTACCCTCTATCCTCCCTGTCCCCCCCGTACCCTCCTTCCTCCCTGTCCCCCCCCCCCGTACCCTCTATCCTCCCTGTCCCCCATACCCTCTATCCTCCCTGACCCCCCCGTACCCTCTTCCCCCCCCGTACCCTCTTTCCTCCCTGTCCCCCCCGCGTACCCTCTATCCTCCCTGTCCCCCCCCCCGTACCCTCCTTCCTCCCTGTCCCCCCCCGTACCCTCTATCCTCCCTGTCCCCCGTACCCTCTATCCTCCCTGACCCCCCCGTACCCTCTTCCCCCCCCCGTACCCTCTTTCCTCCCTGTCCCCCCCCCCCGTACCCTCTATCCTCCCTGTCCCCCCCCCCTCCCCTCTTTGCTGTAGTAACTACTAACACTGGGGTCTTTAGTGAAAGGATTGATCCATCAGGGAAATGGCTGTTAGTCCATGGATCATTACACCTAAAGAGGATCCATGTGGACTCTCAGAATGGGACAATACATTGACCCAATGGCTGTGAGGGAGTCCCATATGGCGCCCTATTCCTTATATAGCGCACTACTTTTGACCAGGGCCTAATAGGACTCAGGTCAGAAGTAGTGCACTATATAGGGGCCCAGTTGGGACGTACAATGTACACAGACTGTAAACAGACTGCCATTAGTTGGTTCAGCAGTGTGACGTATAGCCACTACCACCCAGCCATACTGTATGGAAAATAGAAGGCTGCAATAGCTTGTATCCCAAATAGCACCATATCACCTATAAAACTAAACTGCCTTGATCCAATGCAGTGCACTATAAAGAGAAAAGGGTGCTATTTGGAACACAGCCACTGGTTTAGAACACAAGCCTCTGGTTTAGAACACAAGCCTCTGGTTTAGAACACAAGCCTCTGGTTTAGAACACAAGCCTCTGGTTTAGAACACAAGCCTCTGGTTTAGAACACAAGCCTCTGGTTTAGAACACAAGCCTCTGGTTTAGAACACAAGCCTCTGGTTTAGAACACAAGCCTCTGGTTTAGAACACAAGCCTCTGGTTTAGAACACAAGCCTCTGGTTTAGTACACAAGCCTCTGGTTTAGTACACAAGCCTCTGGTTTAGTACACAAGCCTCTGGTTTAGTACACAAGCCTCTGGTTTAGTACACAAGCCTCTGGTTTAGTACACAAGCCTCTGGTTTAGTACACAAGCCTCTGGTTTAGTACACAGCCTCTGGTTTAGTACACAAACCTCTGGTTTAGTACACAAAGCTCTGGTTTAGTACACAAAGCTCTGGTTTAGTACACAAAGCTCTGGTTTAGTACACAAGCCTCTGGTTAGTACACAAGCCTCTGGTTTAGTACACAAGCCTCTGGTTTAGTACACAAGCCTCTGGTTTAGTACACAAGCCACTGGTTTAGTACACCAGCCACTGGTTTAGTACACAGGCCAATGGTTTAGTACACAGGCCAATGGTTTAGTACACAGGCCACTGGTTTAGTACACTGGCCACTGGTTTAGTACACTGGCCACTGGTTTAGTACACAAGCCACTGGTTTAGTACACAAGCCACTGGTAATAATGCCCATCTAAACGCATGTTAGAGTGTTGAGCCGTCCAACGCACCTTGGCCTCCCGAGTGGCGCAGCGGCCTAAGGCACTGCATCTCAGTGCAAGAGGCGTCACTACAGTCCCTGGTTCGAATCCAGGCTGTATCACATCCGGCCACGATTGGGAGTCCCATAAGGCGGCGCACAATTGGCCCAGTGTCATCCGGGTTATGGTTTGGCCGGTGTAGGCCGTCATTGTAAATAAGAATTTGTTTTACTTTGTTGCCGCGTTAAAGAAAGATTCAAATACATTTTTAAATATTGAGAAAGTCCTAATTATTATCGTTGAACCACAATGTATTTCAATCTATCTAAAGCTAGAATCAGAATGACAATCATAGACATGTAGTCCACACACATTGTGCCTGGGTGTGTGTGCCTGTGCGTGTGTGTGCCTGGGTGTGTGTGTGTGTGTGTGTGTGTGTGCCTGTGCTTGTGTGTGCCTGGGTGTGTGTGTGTGTGTGTGTGTGCCTGTGCGTGTGTGTGACAGGGTGTGTGTGTGTGTGTGCCTGTGCGTGTGTGTGCGTGTGTGTGTGTGTGTGTGTGTCTGTGTGTGTGTGTGTGTGTGTGTCTGTGTGTGTGTGCCTGTGCGTGTGTGTGCCTGGGTGTGTGTGTGTGCCTGGGTGTGTGTGTGCCTGGGTGTGTGTGCCTGGGTGTGTGTGTGTGTGTGTGTGTGTGCCTGTGCGTGTGTGTGCCTGGGTGTGTGTGTGTGTGTGTGTGTGTGTGCCTGGGTGTGTGTGTGTGTGTGTGTGTGTGTGTCTCTACCTGGGATGTGAATTAGGCTCAGAGGGAAGGTAATGCATGTTGGTTGGAGATGAATCACATTGATGCTTCTGTTAATGTTCTTCTCCTTGTTTAGAATCACCATCAAACACTACATGAACAAACATCCAAGGTGTTCCATGGGGGTTGAGGTCAGGGCTTTGTGTAGGCCAGTCAAGTTCTTGTGTGGCCTACCACTTTACGGCTGAGCTGTTGTTGCTCCTAGATGTTTCCACTTCACAATAACAGCACCTCCAGTTGCCTGGGGGCAGCTCCAACAGGGCAGATATTTGATGAACTGACTTGTTGGAAAGGTGGCATCCTATGACGGTGCCACGTTAAAAGTCACTGAGCTCTTCAGTAAGGCCCATTCTACTGCCCATGTTTGTCTATGGAGATTGCATGGCTGTGTGCTTGATTTTATACACCTGTCAGCAAATGGATGTTGCTGAAATAGTCAAATCCACTAATTTGAAGGGGTGTCCACATACTTTTGTATATATACTGTATGTAAAACTTGTTGAGCTATATTGCCTGTCTTTGCAATGTGTTTATTTTTGTTTCTGCTCATTAGCAAATTTAGTTAGCAGCCTCCATTGAAATGCTATATTACTAATGCTAATGTTGTTAGCATTCTGGTAATAGACGCCCAATTGTCGTTGTGTTTTTATTTTCGGGTATGAGAGCAGGAACATCTGGATACCACCCCACACACCCACACCTGATAATGAACACTAGCTGCAGGTTGGAAGGCAGAGAGGAAGGGAGGTAGGGAGAGAAGGGAAGGAGGCAGAGAGGGAGGGGAAGGAGGTAGGGAGGGGAGGGAGGAAGGGAGGGGAAGGAGGTAGGAAGGGGAGGAAGGCAGAGAGGAAGGGAGGTAGGGAGAGAAGGGAAGGAGGCAGAGAGGAAGGGAGGTAGGGAGAGAAGGGAAGGAGGCAGAGAGGGAGGGGAAGGAGGTAGGGAGGGGAGGGAGGGAGGGGAAGGAGGTAGGAAGGGGAGGGAGGCAGAGAGGAAGGGAGGTAGGGAGAGAAGGGAAGGAGGCAGAGAGGGAGGGTAGGGAGGCAGAGAGGGAGGGGAAGGAGGTAGGGAGGGGAGGGAGGCAGAAAGGGAGGGGTAGGAGGCAGAAAGGGAGCCAGAGAGGGAGGGAGGGGAGGCAGAGAGGAAGGGAGGTAGGGAGAGAAGGGAAGGAGGCAGAGAGGGAGGGGAAGGAGGTAGGGAGGGGAGGGAGGCAGAGAGGGAGCCAGAGAGGGAGGGAGGGGAGGCAGAGAGGGGAGGGGGAGTGAGGAAGAGGAGGGAAAGAGGGACTGAAGAGGCATGCAAGTGAATCTCCTCTTGAAACAGAGTGAAATCTGGGACCAATGACGTCTCATAAACGTATGACTGACTGAAGAGGCATCTTTCTGGGTGAAGTGAACATGTCATTGTAGCAGAATCAAACCCACGACCCTGGCCTTGATGCCTTTATCCATTCAGTCCATTCAGTCCACGTGACCCCAGGCAGAATCAAACCCACGACCCTGGCCTTGACGCCTTTATCCATTCAGTCCATTTAGTCCACGTGACCCCAGACGGAATCACGACCCTGACCTGGCTAACGCCTCGCGCTTACCAACAAAGCTACACAGGAGCACCACTGAATCCAGGGATTGACTACAGTGAGTGTGATAGAAGAGTTGCCACACAGTTCCACACTTCGGCCTAATGGGTTTGGCATATGAATATTTGGTCCATTAATAGGGTCCATTAACAATGCATTTTCACTGTGAATTTATTTTTTTAACAAAACTAATGCATTTTCACTCTGAATGTCTTGCTTATAAAGTCTCCTGCCCCTCTACCTAACTTAAATCAATCGGTTTTTAGATGGAGAGGCTAGCCAGGGCTCCAGATATACCACTTTGTATCACATCTCAGAATGTAATTTTTCATCTCAGTAGGTCTCCTGTATGCTGCATGACGATGTCGCCACTCCTATTTGCCATAGCTTCTTCAATCTATGCCTACTAGAAAGTGTGTGCCCTCAGGCCTGGAGGGAAGCTAAAGTTATTCCCCTACCTAAGAAGGAAGGGAAGGAGGCAGAGAGGGAGGGGAAGGAGGTAGGAAGGGGAGGGAGGGAGGAGAAGGAGGTAGGAAGGGGAGGGAGGCAGAGAGGAAGGGAGGTAGGGAGAGAAGGGAAGGAGGCAGAGAGGGAGGGTAGGGAGGCAGAGAGGGAGGGGAAGGATGTAGGGAGGGGAGGGAGGCAGAAAGGGAGGGGTAGGAGGCAGAAAGGGAGCCAGAGAGGGAGGGAGGGGAGGCAGAGAGGAAGGGAGGTAGGGAGAGAAGGGAAGGAGGCAGAGAGGGAGGGGAAGGAGGTAGGGAGGGGAGGGAGGCAGAGAGGGAGCCAGAGAGGGAGGGAGGGGAGGCAGAGAGGGGAGGGGGAGTGAGGAAGAGGAGGGAAAGAGGGACTGAAGAGGCATGCAAGTGAATCTCCTCTTGAAACAGAGTGAAATCTGGGACCAATGACGTCTCATAAACGTATGACTGACTGAAGAGGCATCTTTCTGGGTGAAGTGAACATGTCATTGTAGCAGAATCAAACCCACGACCCTGGCCTTGATGCCTTTATCCATTCAGTCCATTCAGTCCACGTGACCCCAGGCAGAATCAAACCCACGACCCTGGACTTGACGCCTTTATCCATTCAGTCCATTTAGTCCACGTGACCCCAGACGGAATCACGACCCTGACCTGGCTAACGCCTCGCGCTTACCAACAAAGCTACACAGGAGCACCACTGAATCCAGGGATTGACTACAGTGAGTGTGATAGAAGAGTTGCCACACAGTTCCACACTTCGGCCTAATGGGTTTGGCATATGAATATTTGGTCCATTAATAGGGTCCATTAACAATGCATTTTCACTGTGAATTAATTTTTTTAACAAAACTAATGCATTTTCACTCTGAATGTCTTGCTTATAAAGTCTCCTGCCCCTCTACCTAACTTAAATCAATCGGTTTTTAGATGGAGAGGCTAGCCAGGGCTCCAGATATACCACTTTGTATCACATCTCAGAATGTAATTTTTCATCTCAGTAGGTCTCCTGTATGCTGCATGACGATGTCGCCACTCCTATTTGCCATAGCTTCTTCAATCTATGCCTACTAGAAAGTGTGTGCCCTCAGGCCTGGAGGGAAGCTAAAGTTATTCCCCTACCTAAGAATAGTAAAGTCCTTTTACTGGCTCAAACAGCCAACAAATCAGCCAGTTACCAACCCTTAGTAAACATTAGGAAAAAAACATGGTGCTTGACCAAATACAATGCTATTTTACTGTAAACAAATTGACAACAGACTTTTAGCATGCTTAAAGGGAAGGACATTCAACAAGCACAGCACATACACAAATCACTGATTGGCTGAGAGAAATTGATGAAAAGAAGATTGTGGGGGCTGTCTTGTTAGACATTTTAGTGTGGCTTATGGCATTATCGATCATAGTCTTCTGATGGAAAAACGTAAGTGTCACGGCTTTACACCCCCTGCTATATTGTGGATAAAGAGTTACCGGTCTAACAGAACGCAGAGGGTGTTCTTTAATGGAAGCCTCTCCAACATAATCCAGTTAGAATCAGGAATTCCCCAGGGCAGCTGTCTAGGCCCCTTAGTTTTAAAAATCTTTACTAATGACATTCCACTGGCCTTACATAAAGCCAGTGTGTCTATGCATGCAAACCTATTCTCTGTCTCACACCAGTGGACAGGGTTAATCCACACACAGTATCAGCACTTTTTCTCTCTCACTAACACCGTCACACTTCACTCTCCTCAGAGAGCCTTCAAAACCGGTCAGAATAACAGGTCTGCCAAGCACCACCATCCTGGCAGACACCTTGTGATTCACCCGACAACATTACCAACACCTCAGAGAAATAGAGAGACAGAGAGGGAGAAGGAGACAGAGAGAGGGAGACAGAGACAGAGAGAGGGAGACAGAGACAGAGAGAGGGAGACAGAGACAGAGAGGATGTAAAAGAGAGAGAAATGAAAACAGAGAAATAAAGAGAGACATGGAGAGATAAAGAGAGCGAGACAGAGAGAGGAGAGAAAGACCAAGATCAAGAGAGAGAGAGACAGAAAGTGAAAGAGAGCAACGGAGAGAGATGCCACACAGCACTACACAGTCACTAAATGACTCTCAATAGGTTTGTCAAGTGGCAGAACTAGCAAATCAAATCAAAATCAAATCAAATTTATTTATATAGCCCTTCGTACATCAGCTGATATCTCAAAGTGCTGTACAGAAACCCAGCCTAAAACCCCAAACAGCAAGCAATGCAGGTGTAGAAGCACTTGAATTGATAAGTCCTACTGTCTGTGAATGATAAAACCTTTGTAAAGGGCAGTGACGACACAACGACTCCAATTCTAACCCACATTCACACTGATAGGTCGGTAGTCATGTACACAGAGTGGACAAAATATTAGGAACACCTGCTCTTTCCATGACATAGACTGACCAGGTGAAGCTATGATCCCTTATTGATGTCTCTTGTTAAATCCACTTCAATCAGTGTAGATGAAGGGGAGGAGACAGGTTGAAGAAGGATTTTTAAACCTTGAGACAATTGAGACATGGATTGTGTATGTGTTTCATTCAGAGGGTGAAGGGACAAGACAACATATTGAGGTGCCTTTGAACAGTGTACAGTAGTAGGTGTCAGGAACACTGGTTTGTGTCAAGAACTGCAACGCTGCTGGGTTTTTCACACTCAACAGTTTCCCTGTGTGTATTGAGAATGGTCCACCAACCAAAGGACATCCAGCCAACTTGACACAACTGTGGGAAGCATTGGAGTCAACATGGGCCAGCATCCCTGTGGAACGCTTTCCACACTTTGTAGAGTCCCTGTGGAAGGCTTTCAACACCTTGTAGAGTCCATACCCCGACAAAGTGAGGCTGTTCTGAGGGCTAAAGGGAGGAAGGTGTTCCTAATGTTTTGTACGCTCAGTGTTGATGTCCACACTATGAGGTTGGAATAATATTGTGAATTGTAAAAATGATGATAATGCCCTTTTAGTTTAAGTGCTGTTTGAGTCTGGGATGGAGTTCTGGTCGGCCCGGTAACATCCTCTTTAACCATGATGAGACCAGGCTGATGGAGTTCTGGTCGGCCCGGTAACATCCTCTTTAACCATGATGAGACCAGGCTGATGGAGTTCTGGTCGGCCCGGTAACATCCTCTTTAACCATGATGAGACCAGGCTGATGGAGTTCTGGTCGGCCCGGTAACATCCTCTTTAACCATGATGAGACCAGGCTGATGGAGTTCTGGTCGGCCCACAAAATGAGGTGGAAACTGAGCTGCACTTCCTAACCTCCTGCCAAAATTCAAAAACAAACCCAATTTTGCTAAACTCCCATATCTATTGAGTGAAATATCACAGTGTGACATCACAGCAGCAAGATGTGTGACCTGTTGCCACAAGAAAAGGGCAACCAGTGAAGAACAAACACCATTGTAAATAACTATTTGTACATTGTTACAACACTGTATATATACATATAATATGACATTTGAAATGTCTTTGTTTTGAAACTTTTGTGAGGTTAATGTTTATTGTTAATATTTGATAGATAATAAACAAAAGTGAAATAAGCTATTTCACTTGCTTTGGCAATGTTAACATATGTTTCCCATGACAATAAAGCCCCTTGAATTGAAAATGAGAGAGAGAGAAAGACAGAGACAGAGAGACGAGACAGAGAAAGTGACAAGGCAGAGAGACAGAGACAGAGAGACAGAGGGAGAGAGAAGAGGCAGAGGGAGAGAGATGAGGTAGAGAGAAGAGACAGAGACGAGGTAGAGAGACAGAGGGAGAGAGAAGAGGCAGAGGGAGAGAGATGAGGTAGAGAGAAGAGACAGAGACGAGGTAGAGAGACAGAGGGAGAGAGACGAGGTAGAGAGAAGAGACAGAGGGAGAGAGACAGAGACAGAGAGACAGAGACAGAGAGACAGAGGTAGAGAGAAGAGGCAGAGGGAGAGAGATGAGGTAGAGAGAAGAGACAGAGACGAGGTAGAGAGACAGAGGGAGAGAGACGAGGTAGAGAGACAGAGGGAGAGAGACGAGGTAGAGAGACAGAGGGAGAGAGACGAGGTAGAGAGACAGAGGGAGAGAGATGAGGTAGAGAGAAGAGACAGAGACGAGGTAGAGAGAAGAGACAGAGACGAGGTAGAGAGACAGAGGGAGAGAGACGAGGTAGAGAGACAGAGGGAGAGAGATGAGGTAGAGAGAAGAGACAGAGACGAGGTAGAGAGACGAGGTAGAGAGACAGAGGGAGAGAGACAGAGGTAGAGAGACAAGGTAGAGAGACAGAGGGAGAGAGATGAGGTAGAGAGACAGAGGGAGAGAGACGAGGTAGAGAGACAGAGGGAGAGAGACGAGGTAGAGAGACAGAGGGAGAGAGACGAGGTAGAGAGACGAGGTAGAGAGACGAGGTAGAGAGACGAGGGAGAGAGACGAGGTAGAGAGACGAGGTAGAGAGACGAGGTAGAGAGACGAGGTAGAGAGACGAGGTAGAGAGACAGAGGGAGAGAGACGAGGTAGAGAGACAGAGGGAGAGAGACAGAGGGAGAGAGACGAGGTAGAGAGACGAGGTAGAGAGACGAGGTAGAGAGACAGAGGGAGAGAGACGAGGTAGAGAGAAGAGACAGAGACGAGGTAGAGAGACAGAGGGAGAGAGACAGAGGGAGAGAGACGAGGTAGAGAGAAGTTCTAGAATCACATTATATATTATCTACCTCACTTGCTTTGGCAATGTTAACACATGTTTCCCATGCCAATAAAGCCCTTGAATTGAATTTAAATTGAGAAGAGGCAGAGGAAGAGAGACGAGGTAGAGAGACAGAGAGACGAGGTAGAGAGACAGAGACAGAGAGACGAGGTAGAGAGAGAGGTAGAGAGAGAGACAGAGACAGAGGGAGAGAGACGAGGTAGAGAGACAGAGACAGAGAGACGAGGTAGAGAGAGAGGTAGAGAGAGAGACTGAGACAGAGGGAGAGAGACGAGGTAGAGAGAGGGACAGAGAGACAGAAACAGGGAGAGACAGAAACAGGGAGAGACAGAGACAGAGAGAGACAGAGAGACAGAGACAGAGAGAGGGAGAAACAGAGAGCTAGGCTTTGTTTCCTGATCAAAGCTAATCAACAACAGAAGATTATATGTCCTGCCAGTTTTAACGTATTTACTTCCTGGTCTTTGATGTTTTGACGGTGTTACTGTAGTTCTAACACATTCATCTATTCAAGCTTCCACGACATGGTTCCTCAGAGAGCTCAGAGAGAAGCACTCAGGACGAGATGAGTAGGCAGACAGGACGTGTGAATCAATCAGTGAAATCAATCAGTGAGAAGCTCTCTCCTCTCTCTCTTTCCTTCTCCCTCGTCTCCTGTCTCTCTGTCCTTCTACCTTCCTCCCTGTCTTTCTCCTCTCCCCCCATCCCATCTCTCTCCTCTCTCCCTTTCCTTCTCCCTCGTCTCCTGTCTCTCTGTCCTTCTACCTTCCTCCCTGTCTTTCTCCTCTCCCCCCATCCCATCTCTCTCCTCCCCCCCATCCCATCTCTCTCCTCTCTCCCTTTCCTTCTCCCTCGTCTCCTGTCTCTCTGTCCTTCTACCTTCCTCCCTGTCTTTCTCCTCTCCCCCCCATCCCATCTCTCTCCTCTCTCCCTTTCCTTCTCCCTCGTCTCCTGTCTCTCTGTCCTTCTACCTTCCTCCCTGTCTTTCTCCTCTCCCCCCATCCCATCTCTCTCCTCTCTCCCTTTCCTTCTCCCTCGTCTCCTGTCTCTCTGTCCTTCTACCTTCCTCCCTGTCTTTCTCCTCTCCCCCCCATCCCATCTCTCTCCTCCCCCCCATCCCATCTCTCTCCTCCCCCCCCATCCCATCTCTCTCCTCCCCCCCATCCCATCTCTCTCCTCTCTCCCTTTCCTTCTCCCTCGTCTCCTGTCTCTCTGTCCTTCTACCTTCCTCCCTGTCTTTCTCCTCTCCCCCCATCCCATCTCTCTCCTCTCCCTCTTTCCTTCTCCCTCGTCTCCTGTCTCTCTGTCCTTCTACCTTCCTCCCTGTCTTTCTCCCCCCCCCCATCCCATCTCTCTCACTCTCTCAATTCAAGGGGTTTTATTCACATGGGAAACATACGTTAACATTTGCAAAGCAAGTGAGGTAGATAATATACAAAAGTGAAATAAACAATAAAAATTAACAGTAAACATTACACATACAGACGTTTCAAAAGAATAAAGACATGACAGACGTCATATTACGTCTATATACAGTGTTGTCTCTCCCTTTCTCCCTGTCCTGAATGACGTGGCAACTTCAGCCTGCCAGACACGTGGCTAGTTGGCTCTATCAGACACATAATGAGTGGCATTGTGAGAAGCACAAAGCCAAACACATTACTAGCTGTGTCAGAACCAGATGAATAGAACTGGCTCAGTTGGCACCAGAATACTGCTGCTATGGAGATTAAATACAACCCAAGTCTGAGTCAGGATCATTTTTTAATAAACTTTTAAATGAATGATGTCTAGCCTAATAGATTCTTCAAGAATATGACTTCCAAATTCTTCATGAGCAAAAAGTGTATTTCACCACCAGAACCCATTATAATCTTAGTTCAACTGTATTTGATTACCAGAACCCATTATAATCTTAGTTCAACTGTATTTCACAACCAGAACCCATTATAATCTTAGTTCAACTGTATTTGACTACCAGAACCCATTATAATCTTAGTTCAACTGTATTTCACAACCAGAACCCATTATAATCTTAGTTCAACTGTATTTGTCCACCAGAATCCATTATAATCTTAGTTCAACTATATTCTACCACCAGAACCCATTATAATCTTAGTTCAACTGTATTCTACCACCAGAACCCATTATAATCTTAGTTCAACTGTATTCTACCACCAGAACCCATTATAATCTTAGTTCAACTGTATTCTACCACCAGAACCCATTATAATCTTACTAAACTAACGCTGTATAGCCTCCTAACATGGTGAACCGTATCATCTTGATATCATGGCTGGTCAGTCCTTGCATCCATAGTTCTGTCCTTACCTTTCTCCAGGACCATCCCCTCAGCTGTTTACCAAAAAAGAGGGTACCGGGTCGGAACTTTACTGTTGCTTGAATCCGTGATGGGCCCCTTTCAAGCCCGGTGCCGCTCGCTAGTGTAATTAGGGCCTTATTTTAGGCCCTTTGGCAGCCATGAAAAAGCACTTTGTCTGTGAGAGGTGGAGAGATCAGCAGAGCAGAGGTCTGCATCGAAAACGGCACACTACTATAGACCAGTGCCCTATTCCCTATATAGTGGTACTACTACAGACCAGAGCCCTATTCCCTATATAGTGGTACTACTATAGACCAGAGCCCTATTCCCTATATAGTGGTACTACTATAGACCAGAGCCCTATTCCCTATATAGTGGTACTACTATAGACCAGAGCCCTATTCCCTATATAGTGCACTACTTTAGACCAGAGCCCTATTCCCTATATAGTGGTACTACTATAGACCAGAGCCCTATTCCCTATATAGTGGTACTACTATAGACCAGATTCCCTATATAGTGGTACTACTATAGACCAGGGCCCTATTCCCTATATAGACCATTGCCCTACTCCCTATATAGTGGTACTACTATAGACCAGTGCCCTATTCCCTATATAGTGGTACTACTATAGACCAGAGCCCTATTCCCTATATAGTGTACTACTATAGACCAGTGCCCTATTCCCTATATAGTGGTACTACTATAGACCAGGGCCCTATTCCCTATATAGTGTACTACTATAGACCAGAGCCCTATTCCCTATATAGTGGTACTACTATAGACCAGAGCCCTATTCCCTATATAGTGGTACTACTATAGACCAGGGCCCTATTCCCTATATAGACCAGTGCCCTATTCCCTATATAGTGGTACTACTATAGACCAGGGCCCTATTCCATATATAGTGGTACTACTATAGACTAGTGCCCTATTCCCTATATAGTGTACTACTATAGACTAGTGCCCTATTCCCTATATAGTGGTACTACTATAGACCAGAGACCTATTCCATATATAGTGGTACTACTATAGACCAGAGCCCTATTCCCTATATAGTGGTACTACTATAGACCAAAGCCCTATATAGTGGTACTACTATAGACCAGAGCCCTATTTAGTGGTACTACTATAGACCAGAGCCCTATATAGTGGTACTACTATAGACCAGAGCCCTATATAGTGGTACTACTATAGACCAGAGCCCTATTCCCTATATAGTGGTACTACTATAGACCAGAGCCCTATTCCCTATATAGTGGTACTACTATAGACCAGAGCCCTATTCCTTATATAGTGTACTACTATAGACCAGTGCCCTATTCCCTATATAGTGGTACTACTATAGACCAGATTCCCTATATAGTGGTACTACTATAGACCAGGGCCCTATTCCCTATATAGACCAGTGCCCTATTCCCTATATAGTGGTACTACTATAGACCAGGGCCCTATTCCCTATATAGTGTACTACTATAGACCAGTGCCCTATTCCCTATATAGTGGTACTACTATAGACCAGAGCCCTATATAGTGGTACTACTATAGACCAGAGCCCTATATAGTGGTACTACTACAGACCAGAGCCCTATATAGTGGTACTACTATAGACCAGAGCCCTATTCCCTATATAGTGGTACTACTATAGACCAGAGCCCTATTCCCTATATAGTGGTACTACTATAGACCAGAGCCCTATTCCCTATATAGTGGTACTACTATAGACCAGAGCCCTATTCCCTATATAGTGGTACTACTATAGACCAGAGCCCTATTCCCTATATAGTGTACTACTATAGACCAGAGCCCTATTCCCTATATAGTGGTACTACTATAGACCAGAGCCCTATTCCCTATATAGTGGTACTACTATAGACCAGAGCCCTATTCCCTATATAGTGCTCTAGTTTTGACCAGGACCCTATTCCCTATATAGTGGTACTACTATAGACCAGAGCCCTATTTCCTATATAGTGCACTACTTTTGACCAGGAATGCTAATCGTATCGGTTTCTACCTCAGGAAAGGATGTCGGACCAATCTGAGATGGTGGGTGAGGAAGCGATCTTCCTCGTGGTCTTCCTCGTGAGGTGGAATGACCCAACTACCTTCCTGTCAGCATGATGATGGAGGAGATGGTCATTATATACACACACACACACCATCACAATCACACACCATCACAATCACACACCATCACAATCACAAACCATCACAAACCATCACAATGACACACACAATCACAAACCATCACAATGACACACACAATCACACACCATCACAATCACATCACACACACACACACACACTACATTGGCACTCCCACAGAAAACCCAAACACATTCACACACACCGACACAGCACAAACACACACACTCTTCATTTGTTATTATCTATCCTGATGTCTAGTCACATTACCCTGCCTTCATGTACATATCTACCTCAAATACCTCATTATTATCTATCCTGATGTCTAGTCACATTACCCTGCCTTCATGTACATATCTACCTCTAATACCTTATTATTATCTATCCTGATGTCTAGTCACTTTACCCTGCCTTCATGTACATATCTACCTCAAATACCTTATTATTATCTATCCTGATGTCTAGTCACATTACCCTGCCTTCATGTACATATCTACCTCTAATACCTTATTATTATCTATCCTGATGTCTAGTCACTTTACCCTGCCTTCATGTACATATCTACCTCTAATACCTCATTAACTATGCTGCTGCTCCAGTTTCAACTGTTCTGCCTTATTATTATTCGACAATGCTGGTCATTTATGAACATTTGAACATCTTGGCCATGTTCTGTTATAATCTCCACCCGGCACAGCCAGAAGAGGACTGGCCACCCCTCATAGCCTGGTTCCTCTCTAGGTTTCTTCCTAGGTTTTGGCCTTTCTAGGGAGTTTTTCCTAGCCACTGTGCTTCTACACCTGCATTGCTTGCTGTTTGGACAACAGAGAGAGAAAGATAAAGCCCTGAACAGAGAGGGTGAGCAACAGAGAGAGAGATAAAGCCCTGAACAGAGAGGGTGAGCAACAGAGAGAGAGATAAAGCCCTGAACAGAGAGGGTGAGCAACAGAGAGAGTGAACAGCAGAGAGAGAGATAAAGCCCTGAACAGAGAGGGTGAACAACAGAGAGAGAGAGAGAGAGATAAAGCCCTGAACAGAGGGTGAGCAACAGAGAGAGAGAGAGATAAAGCCCTGAACAGAGGGGGGATAGTGTAGTATGACTTCACTCCCAGTCACAGTCAGTCTCACAAAGGGACATTGATTTGAGATGTAACCAATGAAAGGACTCAGCTCAGCATGGTCCAACAGTAGCCTACACTGTGACAATCTCAGAAGGTGCAACTGTTTGGTTATGTCCCAAATGGAACAGTATTCCCTATATAGTGCACTACTATAGACCAGAGAGGCAAAACTCCCTTCACTACCAGGCTAAAAGGAGAGGCAAAACTCCCTTCACTACCAGGCTAAAAGGAGAGGCAAAACTCCCTTCACTACCAGGCTAAAAGGAGAGGCAAAACTCCCTTCACTAACAGGCTAAAAGGAGAGGTAAAACTCCCTACCTGACTAAAAGGAGAGGCAAAACTCCCTTCACTACCAGGCTAAAAGGAGAGGTAAAACTCCCTACCCGACTAAAAGGAGAGGCAAAACTCCCTTCACTACCAGGCTAAAAGGAGAGGTAAAACTCCCTACCCGACTAAAAGGAGAGGCAAAACTCCCTTCACTACCAGGCTAAAAGGAGAGGCAAAACTCCCTACCAGGCTAAAAGGAGAGGCAAAACTCCCTTCACTACCAGGCTAAAAGGAGAGGCAAAACTCCCTTCACTACCAGGCTAAAAGGAGAGGCAAAACTCCCTTCACTACCAGGCTAAAAGGAGAGGCAAAACTCCCTTCACTACCAGGCTAAAAGGAGAGGCAAAACTCCCTTCACTACCAGGCTAAAAGGAGAGGCAAAACTCCCTTCACTACCAGGCTAAAAGGAGAGGCAAAACTCCCTTCACTACCAGGCTAAAAGGAGAGGCAAAACTCCCTTCACTACCAGGCTAAAAGGAGAGGCAAAACTCCCTTCACTACCAGGCTAAAAGGAGAGGCAAAACTCCCTTCACTAACAGGCTAAAAGGAGAGGTAAAACTCCCTACCTGACTAAAAGGAGAGGCAAAACTCCCTTCACTACCAGGCTAAAAGGAGAGGTAAAACTCCCTACCCGACTAAAAGGAGAGGCAAAACTCCCTTCACTACCAGGCTAAAAGGAGAGGCAAAACTCCCTACCTGACTAAAAGGAGAGGCAAAACTCCCTTCACTACCAGGCTAAAAGGAGAGGCAAAACTCCCTTCACTACCAGGCTAAAAGGAGAGGCAAAACTCCCTTCACTACCAGGCTAAAAGGAGAGGCAAAACTCCCTTCACTACCAGGCTAAAAGGAGAGGCAAAACTCCCTTCACTACCAGGCTAAAAGGAGAGGCAAAACTCCCTTCACTACCAGGCTAAAAGGAGAGGCAAAACTCCCTTCACTACCAGGCTAAAAGGAGAGGCAAAACTCCCTTCACTACCAGGCTAAAAGGAGAGGCAAAACTCCCTTCACTACCAGGCTAAAAGGAGAGGTAAAACTCCCTACCCGACTAAAAGGAGAGGCAAAACTCCCTTCACTACCAGGCTAAAAGGAGAGGTAAAACTCCCTACCCGACTAAAAGGAGAGGCAAAACTCCCTTCACTACCAGGCTAAAAGGAGAGGTAAAACTCCCTACCCGACTAAAAGGAGAGGCAAAACTCCCTTCACTACCAGGCTAAAAGGAGAGGCAAAACTCCCTTCACTACCAGGCTAAAAGGAGAGGCAAAACTCCCTTCACTCCCAGGCTAAAAGGAGAGTCAAAACTCCCTTCACTACCAGGCTAAAAGGAGAGGCCAAACTCCCTACCCGACTAAAAGGAGAGGCCAAACTCCCTACCCGACTAAAAGGAGAGGCCAAACTCCCTACCCGACTAAAAGGAGGTAAAACTCACTACCCGACTAAAAGGAGAGGTAAAACTCACTACCCGACTAAAAGGAGGCAAAACTCCCTTCACTACCAGGCTAAAAGGAGAGACAAAACTCCCTTCACTACCAGGCTAAAAGGAGAGACAAAACTCCCTTCACTACCAGGCTAAAAGGAGAGGCAAAACTCCCTTCACTACCAGGCTAAAAGGAGAGGCAAAACTCCCTTCACTACCAGGCTAAAAGGAGAGGCAAAACTCCCTTCACTACCAGGCTAAAAGGAGAGGCAAAACTCCCTTCACTAACAGGCTAAAAGGAGAGGTAAAACTCCCTACCTGACTAAAAGGAGAGGCAAAACTCCCTTCACTACCAGGCTAAAAGGAGAGGTAAAACTCCCTACCCGACTAAAAGGAGAGGCAAAACTCCCTTCACTACCAGGCTAAAAGGAGAGGCAAAACTCCCTACCTGACTAAAAGGAGAGGCAAAAGTCCCTTCACTACCAGGCTAAAAGGAGAGGCAAAAGTCCCTTCACTACCAGGCTAAAAGGAGAGGCAAAACTCCCTTCACTACCAGGCTAAAAGGAGAGGCAAAACTCCCTTCACTACCAGGCTAAAAGGAGAGGCAAAACTCCCTTCACTACCAGGCTAAAAGGAGAGGCAAAACTCCCTTCACTACCAGGCTAAAAGGAGAGGCAAAACTCCCTTCACTACCAGGCTAAAAGGAGAGGCAAAACTCCCTTCACTAACAGGCTAAAAGGAGAGGCAAAACTCCCTACCTGACTAAAAGGAGAGGCAAAACTCCCTTCACTACCAGGCTAAAAGGAGAGGTAAAACTCCCTACCCGACTAAAAGGAGAGGCAAAACTCCCTTCACTACCAGGCTAAAAGGAGAGGCAAAACTCCCTACCTGACTAAAAGGAGAGGCAAAACTCCCTTCACTACCAGGCTAAAAGGAGAGGCAAAACTCCCTTCACTACCAGGCTAAAAGGAGAGGCAAAACTCCCTTCACTACCAGGCTAAAAGGAGAGGCAAAACTCCCTTCACTACCAGGCTAAAAGGAGAGGCAAAACTCCCTTCACTACCAGGCTAAAAGGAGAGGCAAAACTCCCTTCACTACCAGGCTAAAAGGAGAGGCAAAACTCCCTTCACTACCAGGCTAAAAGGAGAGGCAAAACTCCCTTCACTACCAGGCTAAAAGGAGAGGCAAAACTCCCTTCACTACCAGGCTAAAAGGAGAGGTAAAACTCCCTACCCGACTAAAAGGAGAGGCAAAACTCCCTTCACTACCAGGCTAAAAGGAGAGGTAAAACTCCCTACCCGACTAAAAGGAGAGGCAAAACTCCCTTCACTACCAGGCTAAAAGGAGAGGTAAAACTCCCTACCCGACTAAAAGGAGAGGCAAAACTCCCTTCACTACCAGGCTAAAAGGAGAGGCAAAACTCCCTTCACTACCAGGCTAAAAGGAGAGGCAAAACTCCCTTCACTCCCAGGCTAAAAGGAGAGTCAAAACTCCCTTCACTACCAGGCTAAAAGGAGAGGCCAAACTCCCTACCCGACTAAAAGGAGAGGCCAAACTCCCTACCCGACTAAAAGGAGAGGCCAAACTCCCTACCCGACTAAAAGGAGGTAAAACTCACTACCCGACTAAAAGGAGAGGTAAAACTCACTACCCGACTAAAAGGAGGCAAAACTCCCTTCACTACCAGGCTAAAAGGAGAGACAAAACTCCCTTCACTACCAGGCTAAAAGGAGAGACAAAACTCCCTTCACTACCAGGCTAAAAGGAGAGGCAAAACTCCCTTCACTACCAGGCTAAAAGGAGAGGCAAAACTCCCTTCACTACCAGGCTAAAAGGAGAGGCAAAACTCCCTTCACTACCAGGCTAAAAGGAGAGGCAAAACTCCCTTCACTAACAGGCTAAAAGGAGAGGTAAAACTCCCTACCTGACTAAAAGGAGAGGCAAAACTCCCTTCACTACCAGGCTAAAAGGAGAGGTAAAACTCCCTACCCGACTAAAAGGAGAGGCAAAACTCCCTTCACTACCAGGCTAAAAGGAGAGGCAAAACTCCCTACCTGACTAAAAGGAGAGGCAAAAGTCCCTTCACTACCAGGCTAAAAGGAGAGGCAAAAGTCCCTTCACTACCAGGCTAAAAGGAGAGGCAAAACTCCCTTCACTACCAGGCTAAAAGGAGAGGCAAAACTCCCTTCACTACCAGGCTAAAAGGAGAGGCAAAACTCCCTTCACTACCAGGCTAAAAGGAGAGGCAAAACTCCCTTCACTACCAGGCTAAAAGGAGAGGCAAAACTCCCTTCACTACCAGGCTAAAAGGAGAGGCAAAACTCCCTTCACTAACAGGCTAAAAGGAGAGGCAAAACTCCCTACCTGACTAAAAGGAGAGGCAAAACTCCCTTCACTACCAGGCTAAAAGGAGAGGTAAACTCCCTACCCGACTAAAAGGAGAGGCAAAACTCCCTTCACTACCAGGCTAAAAGGAGAGGCAAAACTCCCTACCTGACTAAAAGGAGAGGCAAAACTCCCTTCACTACCAGGCTAAAAGGAGAGGCAAAACTCCCTTCACTACCAGGCTAAAAGGAGAGGCAAAACTCCCTTCACTACCAGGCTAAAAGGAGAGGCAAAACTCCCTTCACTACCAGGCTAAAAGGAGAGGCAAAACTCCCTTCACTACCAGGCTAAAAGGAGAGGCAAAACTCCCTTCACTACCAGGCTAAAAGGAGAGGCAAAACTCCCTTCACTACCAGGCTAAAAGGAGAGGCAAAACTCCCTTCACTACCAGGCTAAAGGAGAGGCAAAACTCCCTTCACTACCAGGCTAAAAGGAGAGGTAAAACTCCCTACCCGACTAAAAGGAGAGGCAAAACTCCCTTCACTACCAGGCTAAAAGGAGAGGTAAAACTCCCTACCCGACTAAAAGGAGAGGCAAAACTCCCTTCACTACCAGGCTAAAAGGAGAGGTAAAACTCCCTACCCGACTAAAAGGAGAGGCAAAACTCCCTTCACTACCAGGCTAAAAGGAGAGGCAAAACTCCCTTCACTACCAGGCTAAAAGGAGAGGCAAAACTCCCTTCACTCCCAGGCTAAAAGGAGAGTCAAAACTCCCTTCACTACCAGGCTAAAAGGAGAGGCCAAACTCCCTACCCGACTAAAAGGAGAGGCCAAACTCCCTACCCGACTAAAAGGAGGTAAAACTCACTACCCGACTAAAAGGAGAGGTAAAACTCACTACCCGACTAAAAGGAGGTAAAACTCACTACCCGACTAAAAGGAGAGGCCAAACTCACTACCCGACTAAAAGGAGAGGTAAAACTCACTACCCGACTAAAAGGAGAGGTAAAACTCACTACCCGACTAAAAGGAGAGGTAAAACTCACTACCCGACTAAAAGGAGAGGTAAAACTCACTACCCGACTAAAAGGGGGTAAAACTCACTACCCGACTAAAAGGAGGTAAAACTCACTACCCGACTAAAAGGAGGTAAAACTCACCACCCGACTAAAAGGAGGTAAAACTCACCACCCGACTAAAAGGAGAGGCCAAACTCACTACCCGACTAAAAGGAGAGGCCAAACTCACTACCCGACTAAAAGGAGAGGCCAAACTCCCTACCTGACTAAAAGGAGGTAAAACTCACTACCTGACTAAAAGGAGAGGTAAAACTCCCTACCCGACTAAAAGGAGAGGTAAAACTCACCACCTGACTAAAAGGAGGTAAAACTCACCACCTGACTAAAAGGAGAGGTAAAACTCACTACCCGACTAAAAGGAGGTAAAACTCACTACCCGACTAAAAGGAGGTAAAACTCACTACCCGACTAAAAGGAGGTAAAACTCACTACCCGACTAAAAGGAGGTAAAACTCACTACCCGACTAAAAGGAGGTAAAACTCACTACCCGACTAAAAGGAGGTAAAACTCACTACCCGACTAAAAGGAGGTAAAACTCACTACCTGACTAAAAGGAGAGGCCAAACTCACTACCCGACTAAAAGGAGAGGTAAAACTCACTACCCGACTAAAAGGAGAGGCCAAACTCACTACCCGACTAAAAGGAGAGGCCAAACTCACTACCCGACTAAAAGGAGAGGCCAAACTCACTACCCGGCTAAAAGGAGAGGCCAAACTCCCTACCTGACTAAAAGGTGGTAAAACTCAATACCCGACTAAAAGGAGAGGCCAAACTCACTACCCGACTAAAGGAGAGGCCAAACTCACTACCCGACTAAAAGGAGAGGCCAAACTCCCTACCTGACTAAAAGGAGGTAAAACTCACTACCCGACTAAAAGGAGAGGCCAAACTCACTACCCGACTAAAAGGAGAGGCCAAACTCACTACCCGACTAAAAGGAGAGGCCAAACTCCCTACCTGACTAAAAGGAGGTAAAACTCACTACCCGACTAAAAGGAGAGGCCAAACTCCCTACCCGACTAAAAGGAGAGGTAAAACTCACCACCTGACTAAAAGGAGGTAAAACTCACCACCTGACTAAAAGGAGGTAAAACTCACCACCTGACTAAAAGGAGGTAAAACTCACCACCTGACTAAAAGGAGGTAAAACTCACCACCTGACTAAAAGGAGGTAAAACTCACCACCTGACTAAAAGGAGGTAAAACTCACTACCCGACTAAAAGGAGGTAAAACTCACTACCCGACTAAAAGGAGGTAAAACTCACCACCTGACTAAAAGGAGGTAACTCACCACCTGACTAAAAGGAGGTAAAACTCACCACCTGACTAAAAGGAATGCACGGATTACGGTACATACTTCTGCGTGCGAAATCCTCATCAAACATGAACAGCAAACATTTTGAACATATAAGCAATGGTTCATTGGATCAGTCTAAAACGTTTCACATACACTGCCGCCATCTAGTGGCCAAAGTCTAAATTGCGCCTGGGCTGGAATAATAACATTATGGCCTTTCTCTTGTATTTCAAAGATGATGGTAAAAAACAAATGTCTTTGGCCAATTTCTTTGTATTTTCTTTTACCAGATCTATTATGTTTTATTCTACTAAATTAATTTAACATTTCCACAAACTTCAAAGTGTTTCCTTTCAAATGGTACCAAGAATATGCATATCCTTGCTTCAGGTCCTGAGGTACAGTCAGTTAGATTTGGGTATGTCATCTCAGGCGAAAATTGAAGAAAATAAAGGGGGGCGGATGCTTGGTTAATGTACATGACATTATGTGATTATTTTTTTATTTTTTTTAACCTTTATTTAACCAGGCAAGTCAGTTAAGAACACATTCTTATTTTCAATGACGGCCTGGGAACAGTGGGTTAACTGCCTGTTCAGGGGCAGAACGACAGATTTGTACCTTGTCAGCTCGGGGGTTTGAACTCGCAACCTTCCGGTTACTAGTCCAACGCTCTAACCACTAGGCTACACTGTATAGTGTTAATGTATAGGCAGCTATCCAACATCATTGGATGTGGATGAGAGGAGGACGAGAAGGGGGAAGGGGATGACAAGGAGGACATACCACATTATTAACCCGGAGATATCCGCCTCCTGGCTGTTGTAAAACACGTGGGAATGAGAACAATTCAGGCTGCGTAGTCTGATGTAGTAAAGAGTAGACGCTTCTCCATAGTAAGAATTAGCCATACAATTACAAGACAACAGCAAACAAGTGTATTGCATCCTACACACGCGGGAAAACAGTCAAATGCGGATGAAAAGCTAAATAACATGTTGAAATCAATGAAAATCAACAAAGATGTTTTCTCTGTAATATTTAGGAGGATTTGATATATATTTACGAGTTGTTCAATGCGTAAACGCAATCATTTAGTCCATGTCGCCCAGTCTGTATGAAAGTTAAGTCATGTGTGTAAAAACACAACATTGTTTACATAAATCGTCAGTCCACTTCACTTCGTGTCTATAAATGAAACCTTGTAACGTTTCATAAAATAACATACTCACAATAACACCACGAACACTTATTCTATTTTTTTTTAAAGTAGTAATCGTAGTTGTTTTTCGAGCGCCTTACCTTGTAGACAAGGAACTTTCCTTCCAATAGTTTACAGATCCAAGGCAGTATGTCTCTCGCAGAGCGCCACGCTGACTACAGTCCAAACAGAACCCAACACATTTACCGTAAAGGTATGACAACCGGATTGCGCGGCGCAAAGGTATGTACCGTAATCCGTGGACTACACAACGCCAAGGAATAATTATTGATTGACAGGTTGAATTAATGCCATATTTCATGAATCCATGTCGTCCATTTGAGTTTTTAATCTGAATATATACAGTTATAATACAGAAGTAATAGTACAGGTATATGCAATATAGAGCTTACTTTACATAAAAATATATTGACAACCTTGCTATGACATATCTAGTATTATAGCTAGTTTTTTTCAGTTCGCTGCAGCTAGCCACGGGAAAGAGCTGCAGCTAGCCACGGGAAAGAGCTGCAGCTAGCCACGGGAAAGAGATGCAACAAACACTCAAACTGGGCCGTTTTATCTCAATCTCTTCATTCAAAGACTCAATCATGGACACTTACTGACAGTTGTGGCTGCATTGTGTCTGCCTTTGTGCTGTGGTCTGTGCCCAATAATGCTGTGTTGTCATATGTTGCTGCCTTGCTATGTTGTTGTCTTGGGTCTCTCTTTATGTAATGTTGTCTCTCTTGTCCTGATGTGTGTTTTTTATCCCAGCCCCGGTCCCGCAGGAGGCCTTTTACCTTTTTGGTGGGCCGTAATTGTAAATAATAATTTGTTCTCAACTGACTTGCCTTGTTAAATAAAGATTAAATAAATCAAATAGCTTGTGGGGGAAAATTGATGTTGAGAAAGGGTAATGAAGGGAAGGTAGAAATGTATACATACACATATACATCCACACACACATACATACATCCATCCATCCATCCCACAGATACAATATAGATATAGACAATATAGACAAGATACAATATAGATAATAGGTCAAATATACTATATAGATATAGACAATATAGACAATATAGACAATAGATATAATATACGATATACACTACCAGTAAAACGTTTTTAAACACCTACCACATTGTAAGATAATAGTGAAGACATCAAAACTATGAAATAACACATATGGAATCATGTAGTCACCAAAAAAAAAAGTGTTAAACAAATATATATATTTTATATTCTTCAAAGTAGCCACCCTTTGCCTTGATGACAACTTTGCACACTCTCAGCATTCTCTCAACATTCTCTCAACCAGCTTCACCTGGAATGCTTTTCCAACAGTCTGGAAGGAGTTCCCACATATGCTGAGAACTTGTTGGCTGCTTTTTCAACTCATTCCAAACCATCTCAATTGGGTCGAGGTCGGGGGATTGTGGAGGCCAGATCATCTGATGCAGCACTCCATCACTCTCCTTCTTGGTCAAATAGCCCTTACATAGCCTGGGAGGTGTGTAAGGGCACTAAAACAAATGATAGTCCCACCAAGCCCAAACCAGATGGGATGGCGTATCGCTGCAGAATGCTGTGGTAGCCATGCTGGTTAAGTGTGCCTTGAATTCTGTAGACTGTCTCATCGTCGCTGGTGATTAGGCCTACCACCGTCATGCCGTCAGCAAACTTGATGATGTTGTTGGAGTCGTCGTGGGTACACAGGGAGTACAGGAGGGGACTAAGCACATACCCCTGTCAGCGATGCCTACCCTCCCCACCCGGGGCCAGCCTAGCAGGAAGTCTAGCATCGAGTTGCAGAGGGAGGTGTCCAGCCCCAGGGTCTCAAGCTTGGTGATGAGCTTGGAGGGGACTATGGTGTTGAACACACTGTAGTTAATGAACAGCATTCTCACATAGGTATTTTCCTCTCATCTAGGTGGGTGAGGGCAGTGTGGAGTTGCAACTGAGATTGCGTAGTCAATGGATCTGATGGGGCGGTATGCAAATCGGAGTGGGTCTGGGATGATGGAGTTGATGTGTGCCATAGCCAGCCTTCCAAAGCACTTCCTGATTACAGATTGTGAGTGCTGCTGTAGTCGTTGTGGCAGGAAGCCCTTAAAGAGCTCTTGGGAACAGGAACGAGGGTGGTCAGCTTGAAGACATGGGGATTAACAGACTGGGACAAGGACAGGTTGAAAAAATGACCATGAATATGCCTGCCAGCTGTTTTCTTCACGTGCTCTGAAAATGCGCCATGGGATACCGTCCGGCCTTGTGAGTGTTGACCTGATTAAAGCCTTACGGCCCCGCGGCCTTGTGAGTGTTGACCTGATTAAGCCTTACGACACGTTGGCCTCGGAGAGTGAGATCACCCAGTCCCCTGGCTCGGGCCGGGGGCCCTCATGCACGGTTCTGTGTTTTTTGTCAAAGTGTGCATAAAATTAGTCTGGTAGAGAGGCCTTTTGGTAGATGACGGCTGGGTCTTCCTTTGAATTCCGTAATGGACGCTAGTCCCTGCCACATGGGTCGGGCATCAGAGCCTGTGTAATAGGATTGCACCCTTGTTCCTATACGGTCCTTTTGCTTGTTTGATGGCTCTGCGGAGGACGTAGAGACACTTTTTTTTTTCTGATCTCCTGGTCTGGACAGATGGTTTTGATCTCCTGGTCTGGACAGATGGTTCTCCTGGTCTGGACGGATGGTTCTGATATCCTGGTCTGGACGGATGGTTCTGATATCCTGGTCTGGACAGATGGTTCTGATATCCTGGTCTGGACAGATGGTTCTGATATCCTGGTCTGGACAGATGGTTCTGATATCCTGGTCTGGACAGATGGTTCTGATATCCTGGTCTGGACAGATGGTTCTGATATCCTGGTCTGGACAGATGGTTCTGATATCCTGGTCTGGACAGATGGTTCTGATATCCTGGTCTGGACAGATGGTTCTGATATCCTGGTCTGGACAGATGGTTCTGATATCCTGGTCTGGACAGATGGTTCTGATATCCTGGTCTGGACAGATGGTTTCTGATATCCTGGTCTGGACAGATGGTTCTGATATCCTGGTCTGGACAGATGGTTCTGATATCCTGGTCTGGACAGATGGTTCTGATATCCTGGTCTGGACAGATGGTTCTGATATCCTGGTCTGGACAGATGGTTCTGATATCCTGGTCTGGACAGATGGTTCTGATATCCTGGTCTGGACAGATGGTTCTGATATCCTGGTCTGGACAGATGGTTCTGATATCCTGGTCTGGACAGATGGTTCTGATATCCTGGTCTGATATCCTGGTCTGGACAGATGGTTCTGATATCCTGGTCTGGATGGATGGTTCTGATATCCTGGTCTGGACGGATGGTTCTGATATCCCGTGGATGAGTTCTGACAAGCAGAGACTCGTGTCTGGTTTTTTTATTGTGTGTGTGTGTGTCTTCTAGGAGATGTACTGTGATGTGAGTAGCCCCTCTTAATTGCATTGATTGTTCATCTGTGTCCCAAATGGCACCCTATTCCCTATATAGTGGTACTACTATAGACCAGAGCCCTATTTCCTACATAGTGGTACTACTATAGACCAGAGTCCTACTCCCTACATAGTGGTACTACTATAGACCAGAGCCCTATTCCCTATATAGTGGTACTACTATAGACCAGAGCCCTATTCCCTACATAGTGGTACTACTATAGACCAGAGTCCTATTCCCTACATAGTGGTACTACTATAGACCAGAGTCCTATTCCCTATATAGTGGTACTACTATAGACCAGAGCCCTATTCCCTATATAGGTCTGATATCCTGGTCTGATATCCTGGTCCTGGGCGGATGTTCTGATATCCTGGGTCTGGGGCGGATGGTTCTGATATCCTGGTCTGGGCGATGGTTCTGATATCCTGGTCTGGACAGATGGTTCTGATCTCCTGGTCTGGACAGATGGTTTGATCTCCTGGTCTGGACAGATGGTTCTCCTGGTCTGGACGGATGGTTCTGATCCTGGTCTGGACGGATGGTTCTGATATCCTGGTCTGGACAGATGGTTCTGATATCCTGGTCTGGACAGATGGTTCTGATATCCTGGTCTGGACAGATGGTTCTGATATCCTGGTCTGGACAGATGGTTCTGATATCCTGGTCTGGACAGATGGTTCTGATATCCTGGTCTGGACAGATGGTTCTGATATCCTGGTCTGGACAGATGGTTCTGATATCCTGGTCTGGACAGATGGTTCTGATATCCTGGTCTGGACAGATGGTTCTGATATCCTGGTCTGGACAGATGGTTCTGATATCCTGGTCTGGACAGATGGTTTCTGATATCCTGGTCTGGACAGATGGTTCTGATATCCTGGTCTGGACAGATGGTTCTGATATCCTGGTCTGGACAGATGGTTCTGATATCCTGGTCTGGACAGATGGTTTCTGATATCCTGGTCTGGACAGATGGTTCTGATATCCTGGTCTGGACAGATGGTTCTGATATCCTGGTCTGGACAGATGGTTCTGATATCCTGGTCTGGACAGATGGTCACAGTCTGATATCCTGGTCTGGCAGATGGTTCTGATATCCTGGTCTGATATCCTGGTCTGGACAGATGGTTCTGATATCCTGGTCTGGATGATGGTTTCTGATATCCTGGTCTGGACGGATGGTTCTGATATCCTGGTCTGGACAGATGGTTCTGATATCCTGGTCTGGATGGATGGTTCTGATATCCTGGTCTGGACAGATGGTTCTATATCCTGGTCTGGACAGATGGTTCTGATATCTGTCTGGACAGATGGTTCTGATATCCTGGTCTGGACAGATGGTTCTGATATCCTGGTCTGGACAGATGGTTCTGATATCCTGGTCTGATATCCTGGTCTGGACAGATGGTTCTGATATCCTAGTCTGGACAGATGGTTCTGATATCCTGGTCTGGACAGATGGGTCTGATATCCTGGTCTGGACAGATGGTTCTGATATCCTGGTCTGGATGGATGGTTCTGATATCCTGGTCTGGACGGATGGTTCTGATATCCTGGTCTGGACGGATGGTTCTGATATCCTGGTCTGGATGGATGGTTCTGATATCCTGGTCTGGATGGATGGTTCTGATATCCTGGTCTGGACGGATGGTTCTGATATCCTGGTCTGGACAGATGGTTCTGATATCCTGGTCTGGACAGATGGTTCTGATATCCTGGTCTGGACAGATGGTTCTGATATCCTGGTCTGGACAGATGGTTCTGATATCCTGGTCTGGATGGATGGTTCTGATATCCTGGTCTGGATGGATGGTTCTGATATCCTGGTCTGGACGGATGGTTCTGATCTGAACAGCCAGTAGAATGCTGAGCTTTATGACCAAAGCCATTCTACTCAGAGATGTCTGGCTGACGGTAACATACACGTCTCTCTCTCTCTCTCTGCTTCTGTTTAAGATAAAACACAAACAAGCCAGTGGATCTTATATGAATGCTTCCTGTGACCTTTCCACCTTGAAAATGCAGTTTACCATCTCTTTTCATCCGTTTTCCTCTGAGATGGCGACAAATAGATGCTTTTTTTTTTTGTACTTTGTGGTCTGATGATTCTGAATCTACTGCTGGGCAAAGGCCATTTATTTGATTCAGTGTTCATCTGTTTTATTTACATCTTACAAAGAAACATCTGCCGACAGTTTCACCCCAACCATTATTTTTACAGGTTACTCTACTGGGAGGCAAGAGATGGGGGGAGGAAGGGTTAAGAGATGGAGGGAGGCAGGGTTAAGAGATGGAGGGAGGGTGAGTTAAGAGATGGAGGGAGGCAGGGTTTAAGAGATGGAGGGAGGGTGGGTTAAGAGATGGAGGGAGGGTGGGTTAAGAGATGGAGGGAGGGTGGGTTAAGAGATGGAGGGAGGAAGGGTTAAGAGATGGAGGGAGGCAGGGTTAAGAGATGGAGGGAGGGTGAGTTAAGAGATGGAGGGGTGGGTGGGTTAAGAGATGGAGGGAGGGTGGGTGGGTTAAGAGATGGGGGAGGAAGGGTTTAAGAGATGGAGGGAGGCAGGGTAAGAGATGGAGGGAGGGTGAGTTAAGAGATGGAGGGAGGGTGGGTTAAGAGATGGAGGGAGGGTGGGTTAAGAGATGGAGGGAGGGTGGGTTAAGAGATGGAGGGAGGGTGGGTTAAGAGATGGAGGGAGGGTGGGTTAAGAGATGGAGGGAGGGTGGGTTAAGAGATGGAGGGAGGGTGGGTTAAGAGATGGAGGGAGGCAGGGTTAAGAGATGGAGGGAGGCAGGGTTAAGAGATGGAGGGAGGCCAGGGTTTAAGAGATGGAGGGAGGGTGAGTTAAGAGATGGAGGGAGGGTGGGTGGGTTAAGAGATGGAGGGAGGCAGGGTTAAGAGACTGGAGGGAGGCAGGGTTTGTTAAGAGATGGAGGGAGGGTGAGTTAAGAGATGGAGGGAGGGTGGGTTAAGAGATGGAGGGAGGGTGGGGTTAAGAGATGGAGGGAGGCAGGGTTAAGAGATGGAGGGAGGGTGAGTTAAGAGATGGAGGGAGGGTGGGTTAAGAGATGGAGGGAGGGTGGGTTAAGAGATGGAGGGAGGGTGGGTTAAGAGATGGAGGGAGGGTGGGTTAAGAGATGGAGGGAGGGTGGGTTAAGAGATGGAGGGAGGGTGGGTTAAGAGATGGAGGGAGGCAGGGTTTAAGAGATGGAGGGAGGCAGGGTTAAGAGATGGAGGGAGGGTGAGTTAAGAGATGGAGGGAGGGTGAGTTAAGAGATGGAGGGAGGGTGGGTGGGTTAAGAGATGGAGGGAGGCAGGGTTAAGAGATGGAGGGAGGCAGGGTTAAGAGATGGAGGGAGGGTGAGTTAAGAGATGGAGGGAGGGTGGGTTAAGAGATGGAGGAGGGTGGGTTAAGAGATGGAGGGAGGGTGGGTTAAGAGATGGAGGGAGGCATGGGTTAAGAGATGGAGGGAGGGTGGTTAAGAGATGGAGGGAGGGTGAGTTAAGAGATGGAGGGAGGGTGGGTTAAGAGATGGAGGGAGGGAGGGTGGGTTAAGAGATGGAGGGAGGGAGGGTGGGTTAAGAGATGGAGGGAGGGAGGGTGGTTAAGAGATGGAGGGAGGGAGGGTGGTTTGGGTTAGAGATGGAAGGGAGGGAGGGTGGTAGATTAAGAGATGGAGGGAGGGAGGGTGGGTTAAGAGATGGAGGGAGGGAGGGTGGGTTAAGAGATGGAGGGAGGGAGGGTGGGTTTAAGAGATGGAGGGAGGGAGGGTGGGTTAAGAGATGGAGGGAGGGAGGGTGGGTTAAGAGATGGAGGGAGGGAGGGTGGGTTAAGAGATGGAGGGAGGGAGGGTGGGTTAAGAGATGGAGGGAGGGAGGGGGGTTAAGAGATGGAGGGAGGGGGGTGGGTTAAGAGATGGAGGGAGGGTGGGTTAAAGCTGGAGGAGGGTGGGTTAAGAGATGGAGGAGGCAGGGTTTTAAGAGACGGAGGGAGGGTGAGTTAAGAGATGGAGGGAGGGTTAAGAGACGGAGGGAGGGTGAGTTAAGAGCCGGGAGGGAGGGTTAAGAGACGGAGGGAGGGTGGGTTGGCTTTAAGAGACGGAGGGAGGGAAGGGTTAAGAGACGGAGGGAGGGAGGGTTAAGAGACGGAGGGAGGGTGAGTTACGAGATGGAGGGAGGGTTAAGAGACGGAGGGAGGGTGGGTTTAAGAGACGGAGGGAAGGGTGGGTTTTAGAAGAGACGGAGGGAGGCAGGGTTAAGAGACGGAGGAGGCTCAGGGTAAGAGACGGAGGGAGGCAGGGTTAAGAGACGGAGGGTAGGCAGGGTAAGAGACGGAGGGAGGGTGGGTAAGAGACGGAGGGAGGGTGGGTTAAGAGACGGAGGGAGGGGGTAAGACGAGGGAGGGTGTGGGTTAAGAGACGGAGGGAGGCCAGGGTTTAAGAGACGGAGGGAGGCAGGGTTAAGAGACGGAGGGAGGCAGGGTTAAGAGACGGAGGGAGGCAGGGTTAAGAGACGGAGGGAGGGTGGGTTAAGAGACGGAGGGAGGGTGGGTTAAGAGACGGAGGGAGGGTGAGTTAAGAGACGGAGGGAGGGTGGGTTAAGAGACGGAGGGAGGGTGGGGTTAAGAGACGGAGGGAGGGTGGGTTAAGAGACGGAGGGAGGGTTGAGTTAAGAGACGGAGGGAGGGTGGGTTAAGAGACGGAGGGAGGGTTGGGTAAGAGACGGAGGGAGGGTGGGTTTAAGAGACGGAGGGAGGGTGGGTTAAGAGACGGAGGGAGGGTGGGTTTAAGAGACGGGGAGGGTGGGTTGGTTAAGAGACGGAGGGAGGGTGGGTTAAGAGACGGAGGGAGGGTGGTGGTTAAGAGACGGAGGGCAGGGTGAGTTAAGAGACGGAGGGAGGGTGGGTTGTTAAGAGACGGAGGGAGGGTGGGTTAAGAGACGGAGGGGAGGGTGGGTTAAGAGACGGAGGGAGGGTGGGTTAAGAGACGGAGGGGAGGGTGGGTTAAGAGATGGAGGGAGGGTGGGTTAAGAGATGGAGGGAGGGTTGGGTTAAGAGATGGAGGGAGGCAGGGTTAAGAGATGGAGGGAGGGTGAGTTAAGAGGATGGAGGTGAGGGTGGGTTAAGAGATGGAGGGAGGGTGGGTTAAGAGATGGAGGGAGGGTGGGTGGTTAAGAGATGGAGGGAGGGTGGGTTAAGAGATGGAGGGAAGGTGGGTTAAGAGATGGAGGGAGGGAGGGTTAAGAGATGGAGGGAGGGTGAGTTAAGAGATGGAGGAGGGTTAAGAGACGACTGGAGGAGTGGGTTTGGGTTAAGAGACAGGGAGGGTGGGTTGAGAGACAGGGAGGAAGGGCTAAGTACATGTGTCTGTCTCTAGGAGAGAGGCTAAGTACATGTGTCTGTCTATAGGAGAGAGGGCTACGTACAGTGTCTGTCTCTAGGAGAGAGGGCTAAGTACATGTGGTCTGTCTCTAGGAGAGAGGGCTAAGTACATGTGTCTGTCTCTAGGAGAGAGGGCTAAGTACATGTGTGCTGTCTCTAGGAGAGAGGGCTAAGTAATGTGTCTGTCTATAGGAGAGAGGGCTAAGTAATGTGTCTGTCTCTAGGAGAGAGGGGCTAAGTACATGTGTCCTGTCTCTAGGAGGAGAGGGCTAAGTACATGTGTCTGTCTGTCTCTAAGAGAGAGGGCTAAGTACATGTGTCTGTCTGTCTCTAAGAGAGAGGGCTAAGTACATGTGTCTGTCTGTCTCTAAGAGAGAGGGCTAAGTACATGTGTCTGTCTGTCTCTAAGAGAGAGGGCTAAGTACATGTGTCTGTCTGTCTCTAGGAGAGAGGGCTAAGTACATGTGTCTGTCTCTAGGAGAGAGGGCTAAGTACATGTGTCTGTCTCTAAGAGAGAGGGCTAAGTACATGTGTCTGTCTCTAAGAGAGAGGGCTAAGTACATGTGGTGTCTCTAGGAGAGAGGGCTAAGTACATGTGTGTCTCTAGGAGAGAGGGCTAAGTACATGTGTCTGTCTCTAGGAGAGAGGGCTAAGTACATGTGTCTGTCTCTAGGAGAGATGGCTAAGTACATGTGTCTGTCTGTCTCTAAGAGAGAGGGCTAAGTACATGTGTCTGTCTCTAGGAGAGAGGGCTAAGTACATGTGTCTGTCTCTAGGAGAGAGGGCTAAGTACATGTGTCTGTCTCTAGGAGAGAGGGCTAAGTACATGTGTCTGTCTCTAGGAGAGAGGGCTAAGTACATGTGTCTGTCTCTAGGAGAGAGGGCTAAGTACATGTGTCTGTCTCTAGGAGAGAGGGCTAAGTACATGTGTCTGTCTCTAAGAGAGAGGGCTAAGTACATGTGTCTGTCTCTAAGAGAGAGGGCTAAGTACATGTGTCTGTCTCTAAGAGAGAGGGCTAAGTACATGTGTGTGTCTCTAGGAGAGAGGGCTAAGTACATGTGTCTGTCTCTAGGAGAGAGGGCTAAGTACATGTGTGTCTCTAGGAGAGAGGGCTAAGTACATGTGTCTGTCTCTAGGAGAGAGGGCTAAGTACATGTGTCTGTCTCTAGGAGAGAGGGCTAAGTACATGTGTCTGTCTCTAGGAGAGAGGGCTAAGTACATGTGTCTGTCTCTAGGAGAGAGGGCTAAGTACATGTGTCTGTCTCTAAGAGAGAGGGCTAAGTACATGTGTCTGTCTCTAAGAGAGAGGGCTAAGTACATGTGTGTGTCTCTAGGAGAGAGGGCTAAGTACATGTGTCTGTCTCTAGGAGAGAGGGCTAAGTACATGTGTGTCTCTAGGAGAGAGGGCTAAGTACATGTGTCTGTCTCTAGGAGAGAGGGCTAAGTACATGTGTCTGTCTCTAGGAGAGAGGGCTAAGTACATGTGTCTGTCTCTAGGAGAGAGGGCTACGTGCCTTTCAAGGCCTTGTAACTGTAGTTTTACTCTAAACCATGTTAAAAAAATACCAAATATTACTTTTTGGAATGTCCCATGTCATTTTCCTGACTTCTAGGAAGATTTTAACCCAGTTAACCCCAAACTTCCCCAACTTTCCACCATCATCTCCATCTCCCCGTGCAGCCCGAACAGAGGGTCTGGAGGCCGAACAGAGGTCCTGGAGGCCTAACAGAGGGCCTGGAGGCCTAACAGAGGGTCTAGAGGCCTAACAGAGGGCCTGGACGCCTAACAGAGGGCCTGGACGCCTAACAGAGGGCCTGGATGCCTAACAGAGGGGCTGGAGGCCTAACAGAGGGGCTGGAGGCCTAACAGAGGGTCTGGAGGCCGAACAGAGGGCCTGGACGCCTAACAGAGGGTCTAGAGGCCTAACAGAGGGTCTAGAGGCCTAACAGAGGGCCTGGAGGCCGAACAGAGGGCCTGGAGGCCGAACAGAGGGCCTGGAGGCCTAAAAGAGGGCCTGGAGGCCTAACAGAGGGTATAGAGGCCTAACAGAGGGTATAGAGGCCTAACAGAGAGTCTGGAGGCCTAACAGAGAGTCTGGAGGCCTAACAGAGAGTCTGGAGGCCTAACAGAGGGTCTGGAGGCCTAACAGAGGGTCTGGAGGCCTAACAGAGGGTCTAGAGGCCTAACAGGGTCTAGAGGCCTAACAAGGTCTAGAGGCCTACTAGGTCAACTAAGTTCAATCAGTAGGTCAACTAAGGGCAATCAGTAGGTCAACTAAGGTCAATCAGTAGGTCAACTAATGTCAATCAGTAGGTCAACTAAGGGCAATCAGTAGGTCAACTAAGGGCAATCAGTAGCTCAACTAATGTCAATCAGTAGGTCAACTAAGGGCAGTAGGTCAATTAAGGTCAATCAGTAGGTCAACTAAGGTCAATCAGTAGCTCAACCAAGTTCAATCAGTAGGTCAACTAAGGTCAATCAGTAGGTCAACTAAGGTCAATCAGTAGGTCAACTAAGGTCAATCAGTAGGTCAACTAATGTCAATCAGTAGGTCAACTAAGGGCAATCAGTAGGTCAACTAAGGGCAATCAGTAGGTCAACTAAGGTCAATCAGTAGGTCAATTAAGGTCAATCAGTAGGTCAATTAAGGTCAATCAGTAGGTCAACTAAGGTCAATCAGTAGGTCAACTAAGGTCAATCAGTAGGTCAACTAAGGTCATCTAAGTTCCATCATAAGTGAAAACATACATCAGATTATTCAAAAGTCTTGAAGCTGAAATCCCCCCCCCCCCCTTCTGTTACACAGGTTCATTATAGGAGGATGTAACCTGTGTGTTAAAGACAAGAGACGGCTCCCTCCACTGGGTAAGGTTGTCCTTTCCTCCTGAATCCTCACCATTCTGGAATTAAACCTCCCTCTTTCTTTGGACTGACAAGTCCATTGTATTTCAGCTGTCTGTCACAGCCTGATCATTATAAATACAGGATCAACATGGCAGACTGATTGACAGGTCCAGTTGTTTGGCAGTTTCAGATTAAGATGTTCTCTGTTCCGGGAACATTTTAGTCATTTAGTATAATGTTCTTATCCAGAGTGACTCACAGTCATTGTATTGACCTAAGCTAGGCTATCACATATCACAGTCATTGTATTAAACTAAGCTAGGCTAGGCTACCACCGTCATTGTATTAAACTAAGCTAGGCTACCACAGTCATTGTATTAAACTAAGCTAGGCTACCACAGTCATTGTATTAAACTAAGCTAGGCTACCACAGTCAGCGTATTGAACTAAGCTAGGCTAGGCTACCACATATCACAGTGAGTTTAATAAACTAAGCTAGGCTACCACAGTCATTGTATTAAACTAAGCTAGGCTACCGCATATCACAGTCAGTGTACTAAGCTAGGCTATCACATATCACAGTCATTGTATTAAACTAAGCTAGGCTAGGCTACCGCATATCACAGTCAGTGTATTGAACTAAGCTAGGCTAGGCTACCGCATATCACAGTCATTGTATTGAACTAAGCTAGGCTAGGCTACCGCATATCACAGTCAGTGTATTGAACTAAGCTAGGCTAGGCTATCACATATCACAGTCAGTGTATTGAACTAAGCTAGGCTAGGCTATCACATATCACAGTCATTGTATTGAACTAAGCTAGGCTATCACATATCACAGTCATTGTATTGAACTAAGCTATGCTAGGCTACCACATATCACAGTGAGTTTAATAAACTAAGCTAGGCTAGGCTACCACATATCACAGTCAGTGTATTGAACTAAGCTAGGCTAGGCTACCACATATCACAGTGAGTTTATTAAACTAAGCTAGGCTAGGCTACCACATATCACAGTCAGTGTACGAAGCTAGGCTACCGCATATCACAGTCAGTGTATTGAACTAAGCTAGGCTAGGCTACCGCATATCACAGTCAGTGTATTGAACTAAGCTAGGCTAGGCTACCGCATATCACAGTCAGTGTATTGAACTAAGCTAGGCTAGGCTACCACATATCAGAGTCAGTTGTATTGAACTAAGCTATGCTAGGCTACCACATATCACAGTCAGTGTATTGAACTAAGCTAGGCTAGGCTACCACAGTCATTGTATTAAACTAAGCTAGGCTACCACAGTCATTGTATTAAACTAAGCTATGCTAGGCTACCACATATCACAGTCAGTGTATTGAACTAAGCTAGGCTACCACATATCACAGTCAGTGTATTGAACTAAGCTACCACATATCACAGTCAGTGTATTGAACTAAGCTAGGCTAGACTACCACAGTCAGTGTATTGAACTAAGCTAGGCTAGACTACCACAGTCAGTGTATTGAACTAAGCTAGGCTAGGCTACCACAGTCAGTGTATTGAACTAAGCTAGGCTAGGCTACCACAGTCAGTGTATTGAACTAAGCTAGGCTACCACAGTCAGCCTATTGAACTAAGCTAGGCTACCAGTCAGCCTATTGAACTAAGCTAGGCTACCACAGTCATTGTATTAAACTAAGCTAGGCTACCACAGTCATTGTATTAAACTAAGCTAGGCTACCACAATCATTGTATTAAACTAAGCTATGCTAGGCTACCACATATCACAGTCAGTGTATTGAACTAAGCTAGGCTACCACATATCACAGTCAGTGTATTGAATTAAGCTACCACATATCACAGTCAGTGTATTGAACTAAGCTAGGCTAGACTACCACAGTCAGTGTATTGAACTAAGCTAGGCTACCACAGTCAGTGTATTGAACTAAGCTAGGCTACCACAGTCAGCCTATTGAACTAAGCTAGGCTACCACAGTCAGCGTATTGAACTAAGCTAGGCTACCACAGTCATTGTATTAAACTAAGCTAGGCTAGGCTACCACAGTCATTGTATTAAACTAAGCTAGGCTACCACAGTCATTGTATTAAACTAAGCTAGGCTACCACATATCAGTAATTATATTAAACTAAGCTAGGTAACCACATATCACAGTCATTGTATTAAACTAAGCTAGGCTAGGCTACCACAGTCAGTGTATTGAACTAAGCTAGGCTACCACATATCACAGTCATTGTATTAAACTAAGCTAGGCTACCACAGTCAGTGTATTGAACTAAGCTAGGCTACCACAGTCAGCGTATTGAACTAAGCTAGGCTAGGCTACCACATATCAGTCATTGTATTAAACTAAGCTAGGCTACCACAGTCATTGTAATAAACTAAGCTAGGCTAGGCTACCACAGTCATTGTATTAAACTAAGCTAGGCTACCACAGTCATTGTATTAAACTAAGCTAGGCTACCACAGTCATTGTATTAAACTAAGCTAGGCTACCACAGTCATTGTATTAAACTAAACTAGGCTAGGCTACCACAGTCAGTGTATTAAACTAAGCTAGGCTACCACATATCACAGTCAGTGTATTAAACTAAGCTAGGCTACCACAGTCAGTGTATTAAACTGAGCTAGGCTAGGCTACCACAGTCATTGTATTAAACTAAGCTAGGCTAGGCTACCACAGTCATTGTAATAAACTAAGCTAGGCTAGGCTACCACAGTCATTGTATTAAACTAAGCTAGGCTAGGCTACCACAGTCATTGTATTAAACTAAGCTAGGCTACCAGTCATTGTATTAAACTAAGCTAGGCTAGGCTACCACATATCACAGTCATTGTATTAAACTAAGCTAGGCTAGGCTACCACAGTCAGTGTATTAAACTAAGCTAGGCTACCACATATCACAGTCAGTGTATTAAACTAAGCTAGGCTACCACAGTCAGTGTATTAAACTAAGCTAGGCTAGGCTACCACATATCACAGTCAGTGTATTAAACTAAGCTAGGCTAGGCTAGGCTACCACAGTCATTGTATTAAACTAAGCTAGGCTGAGTTCCAGCTAAGACATGGTCAGTTCCAGGAGGTGGTGCTCGGCCTGTTTTTAGTTGATACATTAGTCATGTAAAACCTGTCAGGGGCTGTGAAATGGGCTGTTGTTATGATATAGGTCAAACCAGACTAACATCCCCACTCACTACATAGAAAACAACTTCCTGCTTAACCGCTGTATCCAGGCAACAGAGCCTAGTGAAAAATACATTCGTCCCAAGACTTAAAAAAAAAGAAAAGCTCTTTTAAAAAGACCTCGATCATGAATGCCAGGGGTACTCCGTACAACTTAAGACGGTCCACTTCTACAGTTCTACTTAGTGTGTTCATTCTCCCTGGTAATTTGATCATATATATTGATTGGTTGGGAAGTGCATTCACTTGGGGTAGTATTCATTAGTGTACACCATAGGGAAAAACATTTTGCAACTGAAAACACGTTTCTTATTGGACAAATGTTGGTAGATCCCTGCCGTTTGGTTCCTAGTGAATACGAGACCCAGGCTCCACGCTCAGTAGGCTTAAAAGTATGGGAAACATTTCAGATTTAAAAAATATATATATTTAAAAAAAATAAGTTGAATAATTCCTTATTCTAACATGTTTAGAAGCAAGACATTAACCACAGAAAAATTGTTTATTCTCACAAAGAAACTTTATGTTTTCAAGTATTCCAAAACGGTTAAATAAGTACAGGGTGTGTTCACGTTGATTTTTGTGTTCTCCATACTAGACATAAAGCACTGCTCCGGTTTAAAGGTCAGTTTGAAGTGTTTTTCCCCACTAACCCAACGCAACACTAAAAATGTCTTCAAACGATTCACATTTGTCATTTTTTTTGTTTGTTTGTTTGTTGTTATTGAACTTCATCCAATCAGAAATGTCGACAGCTGGCTATTGAACAAAAGATCACACAGTAACACCTGGAACAGTACAGAATGGAGAGTGACTGGCGTCCATACAGGGGGAGGTACACGTATAGCCAGGGTTGTGTTCATTGGGGCACACAACAGAAGAAGGAAAAAAAAAAAAAAAGTGACAATTTCTTCTTGGACAAGTCAAGGAAGCCCCCTCCCATTTCAGTGAAGCCCCTCCCCCTTCTTGTGCCTAAATGAACACAACCCTTGTTTATCACTGTGATTCGCTGCTTGCTGGTGATATGAACAGTACAGGACAACAGAAAGTGGAGTTAACATTCATCTCCAGTTGATCCCTTGATTAAATTTGGCAGTTCAGTACTTCCACACTAAAAAGACTGGTTTCCCAGACAAGGATTAAAGACAAAACAAACAAAAACACTGTCGATGGAGAATCTATTGAACTAGCTTGGTAGTTCGAGGCTAGTCTGAATATGTCTGGGAAACCAGCCCTAAAATAACTCAAATAGAAAGACTATACAGAAAGACTGGGCGGGGGGGGGGGAGAGGAGAAAGTGTTCCCATAGTTACAGTTACCGAGGTACGACCTACAGTTCTTCACCTTCTGATAATATTTTTTTCTAAAAACTAGGCCTTCAACAGATACCCCAAGAGTTGTTTGTAAGGCACCTAAATACTGTTTTGTGAAAATGACTATTTCGTTGGGGATAATATTTCTATGAAGTTGTCATGTGTTCATTATGTATGATTTGGATCTAAGACAAACAACAACAACGAAATACTCTAGTGAGTTTGAACTCGTTTTCCAGAACATGATTCAGTCTTTCTGTAGTAACATGACTTCTGGTCTTCTTCGTGTTACTTCCTGATGGCGTGTTTAAAAACAGCGTACACGCCGTGTATCTATTTAACTGATTAGTGTTTCAAACGTTAAACCTCTTGTGGCTAGACGGTATACAGCGTGTGTTCTACGGAGGGCTAAAGTGTACTTGCACTCGATTGATGAATCAAGGTCACCTAATTAGTAAGGAACTCCCTTCACCTGGTTGTCGCGAGGTCTTAAAGGAACAACCAACAAAAACAGCAGACACTTTGGCCCTCCATGGAATGAGTTTGACACCCCTGGTATACAGCAAAAAAAATTACCGCTGCACGTTGGAGTCGGGTAGAATATTAGCATTTCAGCTAACCACAACCCTTTTTCTAACCTTTAACCTAATTCTCCTAACCTGCTAGGAAGTTAATTCTGTCCGTAGCTGTATACGATCTAGTCAAAACCAAAATCAGAGGCTCCAGAAATCTGAAATTAAGCTTAAAAACGACCAAAATATTGGTCCATTTGTTGGCTTGTCAATGACCCATTTACCCATCATGCTGTAAACAGTACTGTGTGAGCTTTAAAACACATTGGGATATTGCAGCCAGGGTCAACGTTCTCTTAGAGAATAACAAAAACAACACAGCCAGGAGGACAGGAGGAGCAGGGTTGGACTCAATACCATTTCAATTCAGACAAGGAAGCAAACTGAGATTCCAATTCCAATTCGGAATTCCTGTTTGTTTCCGGAATTGGAATGGAGCTCAACCCTGATGAGCAGCTGATAGAACCCACTATGATTCCAGTGTGTTGGTGGGACTGAGTTCATTCATGAGTTGAATGGTTATAGAAAGCTGTCATTATTACTACAACTGAACGGATTGATCCCGATCAGAACATTACTGGACCCATATCCCCATATCATGTTTTTTTTAGACAAAAAACTAAATTAAAAACAAAACAAAAAGTCTGGTTTGCCAACAGAGTTTAGAATTGCGTACTGTGAGACAAAATCTAAAATAAAAAGTTCAATAAGTCTGTCTGTGGGACAGAGGATAGTCACCATAATATCTGTACACCTTCTACAATATTCATGTTCATTCTGAATATTAATCATGACAGAAGTGCATTCACTTTTCATTTATACCAAACATCTTCTTTCTGATTCGCTCTGTTTTTTTTGTGCAACTTTTTAAGTTTTTTAGTTAAATTTTTTTAAATGACTGTACTTCTTTAAACATCATCAACACAACAGTTGATGAGTGAGTCCGGTGTTTTCTGTACATGTAAAAGGTGGAGTGATGGACTGTGTCCCAAAATGGCACCCTATTCCCTACACTAGTGTCCTGCTATTTACAACACATACAAAGTAGTGCACTGCACAGGGAACAGTTTGACATTTGGGACGCAGATATGAACTCCATTCAGAGAGCTTTATCAGGCGTTTAGCCTCAGAGACTGGTCCTCTCTCCTCCGGGATGAGATATCGATGTCTATTGAGTCTTTCCCCACGATGAGACGTAACCGTTTCGCCGGCGGGAGTGGAATGAAATCGTCCTCAAACTCATCGTCAAAGTAGTCATCGTCGTCATCCTCCTCCTCTTCCTCCTCCTCCTCCTCATCATCATCATCAGACGAAGACTCATCTACCACAATGTTTTTTATCCTGTGCCCTCCGTGGTTCCCACCATTCCTGGCTTCCAGGCCGAAGGCCCCGCCACCCAGACCGCAGCCCTCCGTGTCCCCCCTGTTGTCGGTGTGCGTCTGGGCCCGTCCGTCGTCCTCCCTCTTCAGCTGGATCTTCAGCTTGGTGGAGCTGCTGGTGCTGTGGAGCCCGGGAGGCCCAAACCCGTTCAGCTTGGACACGTGGTAGGAGCTGCAGGAACTGCCCTTCTCCCTGTCCTGAGACGGGTCCTTCCTGAACATAATGCTGATCTTGGACGTTGATGAGGAGGAGGATGACGAAGAGGAGTTGACCGGGGGTTGGGCGGTAGGCTGCGGCGTGGTGGTGGTGCTGCTAGCCTGCTGCTGCGTGCTGATTGGCTCGCTGGGCTCGTTGGTCTTGCTGCTGCTGCTGTCTCTGCGCCGGCGGAGCGTCAGTTTGGGGATCCCTCCGCTGTTCTCCAGGATCAGCTGGGCGTCGTAGCGCGTGATCCTCTGTTTCTTCTTCCCTTTGCTCTGCGCTCTGTCCCCCCTGTGGCTCCGGTAACCTCCCTTCCCTTTATGCCGACGTCCTTTCTCCCTCCCCTTGTTCCTGTTCCTGTCCTCCCCCCGCAGGGCCTCCCTCCCCTTGTTCCTGTCCCTGTCCTCCCCCCGCTCCCTCCGGAGGGCCTCCCTCCCCTTGTTCCTGTCTCTGTCCTCCACCCGCTCCCTCCGGAGGGCCTCGCTCCCCCTGTCCTCCCCCCGGAGGGCCTCGTTCCCCCTGTCCTCCCCCCGGAGGGGCTCCCTCCCCTTGTCCCTGTTCCTGTCCTCCCCCCGCTCCCTCCGGAGGGCCTCAGTCCCCCTGTCCTCCCCCCGGAGGGGCTCGCTCCCCCTGTCCTCCCCTCGCTCCCTCCGGAGGGCCTCACTCCCCCTGTCCTCCCTCCGGAGGGCTTCGCTCCCCTTGTAGTCCCAGTGGTGCTCTGGGACAGAGAGGCCCAGCAGCATCTTGTCGCAGTCTGCCGTGTCGGCAGTACTGTGGTGGTGACGGGGTTGTTGGGAGGACGCCACCGGGGCCACCCCTACCGGAGGGAACAGCTCGCCGTACGACGAGTCCTCGCGCTTTATCGTCCGTTCGGGCCGGAGCTGGGTGAGCTGGCTGCGTCTGGTACAGACCCCTCTGCTCGTGTAGCCAGCACCCAGACCCCCGCCCAGCTCCGAGCCCAACCCGTGACCCAGGTACTGCTCCAGGTCAGCAGGCTCCGTTTTAATCTCCACCCCTCCAGGGACGGTGCCGTGGCCCTCCAGGCCCCCAGGCTCCAGTTTAACCCCAGCTGACCCAGCTACAGTGTCCTGGACCTTTACCAGGGTCCTGGTGGACCTGCGAGTCCTGTAAGTGCAAGGCTGGCTCAGGCTGCCCTCGCAGACTGCCGGGGTGTTGTTCTCCTTGGCCGCATGGCGGGTCAGACACCCCCGCTGGCCCAGTGCTGCCTGGACCGGTCCCTGTGCATCCTTCTCCTTCTTCACCGACACGCCCGCCTTACACAGCGACAACGTCCTCGGCTCCCGGAGACCCAGGCGACCAGGCCCGGTGGTACCCAGCACCTCCCCTCGGGCCACCGCCGCTTTGGGCTCCGAACCTCTGCCCCTGCTGCATCTACTGCGCAACCGGACCTTGGAGAGCGAAGGCGTGGCGGGTTTGGATCGGAGTCTCTTTGGTATCCTGCCAGTGTTTCTGTGACTTTGTTTAGAAGGTGAGGTAGAGGTTAGTGCTCTGGAAAGAGACGATCTGCTTGGAGTTCTGGTTCTGCTGAACTTCATATTGGAGGAAGTCCTGTTCCTTCCAGCTGAGGGGGGGGGGGGGGAGAAGAGTGGGAAACTAAACATCAGATCATTTCTAAATTCAATTTAAACGTCATTCTTGAAGTAACTGTTAAAATTGTGGTTCGTTTTACACATTTCAAAAAAAACAAAATCTGCATATTCAGCATAGAGAATTCTAACAATCCAAGGGGAGGGGGATCCACCTAAAACCCCAAACTGAATGAACCCCCCCCAAACCTCAGTCCTAATTTCAACCCTGGTTTCAACCTGTTCTTACGTGTGTGTGTGTTTGGTATGTCCTGAGAGTCTATGTCGGTGTGGGAGCCCACAGAGTGGCTGTCGGAGTTCCTGCTGCCCTCTCCTGCCTCCATCTTCTTCAGCCGGTTCAGACGCTTGTCCGTCTCCCGTAACCCGTACGCGCTGTTGATCACCGGAGCCTCCGCCGGCAGCCCAGCCTTGGATTTGAACGCGCCAGTGAGACGTCTATAAAACAACAACAACAACAAACAAAGGACCAGTAAAGGTCACAACATGTGCCTTGGATAACAGCTTGTTTTCATATTCCTCCAGCCACATGAATAAACACTGCTTATTAAAAAAAAGTGTTTTTATGGGGGGGGGGGGGGGGGGGTTATGGGGGGGGGGGGTTTGTTGTATTTAATTGTGCCATTACGTTGCATTACCTCAAACGATGTACAAAAAAAAGGAGAGATGGGAAAACCAACAGATTTGTGTTGTTAGTAGTTATTCAAATCAATAGAAAATGGACGTCAAGACCATACATACCGTTCACACGTGTAGCATTCACAATATTCGTTGTTCTCCCCGAAGAATCCGTCGCCGTAGTAACAGGAGATCTCCTCTCCCGGTTCGATGTCCCTTAGCACCTTGACACAGGCCGTGTCACGACCCGTCGACACAAACTGGAACACACCAACACACTCATTAAACACCTTCAGCCATCTAGACACACAACTAAAACGGTTAGAGATTCATTTAACACCTTCAACCATCGGTTATTGGGTACCGGTACATTTAACGGCGCTGGGTACCGGTACATTTAACGGCGCTGGGTACCGGTGCATTTAACGGCGCTGGGTACCGGTGCATTTAACGGCGCTGGGTACCGGTGCATTTAACGGCGCTGGGTACCGGTGCATTTAACGGCGCTGGGTACCGGTGCATTTAACGGCGCTGGGTAACGGTGCATTTAACGGTGCTGGGTACCGGTACATTTAACGGTGCTGGGTACATTTAACGGTGCTGGGTACCGGTGCATTTAACGGTGCTGGGTGCCGGTGCATTTAACGGTGCTGGGTACCGGTGCATTTAACGGTGCTGGGTACCGGTACATTTAACGGTGCTGGGTAACGGTGCATTTAACGGTGCTGGGTAACGGTGCATTTAACGGTGCTGGGTAACGGTACATTTAACGGCGCTGGGTACCGGTGCATTTAACGGTGCTGGGTACGGGTCCATTTAACGGTGCTGGGTACCGGTGCATTTAACGGTACATTTAACGGTGCTGGTGCATTTAACGGTGCTGGGTACCGGTGCATTTAACGGTTCTGGGTACCGGTACATTTAACGGTGCTGGGTGCCGGTGCATTTAACGGTGCTGGGTACCGGTCCATTTAACGTTGCTGGGTACCGGTCCATTTAACGTTGCTGGGTACCGGTCCATTTAACGTTGCTGGGTACCGGTCCATTTAACGTTGCTGGGTACCGGTCCATTTAACGTTGCTGGGTACCGGTTGTATTCAGCGCATATGACAAAATACAATTTGATGAATACGATTATATGGAGGGGAAGGACATGATCCTAAAGTCAGCACTCTATAAATATGGACCCTGAGGTAACCTTTAACCACAGGTGGGTAGCAGAATCCAAACACTGAAGGGAACCATTCGATTATATGGAGGGGAAGGACATGATCCTAAAGTCAGCACTCTATAAATATGGACCCTGAGGTAACCTTTAAATCACAGGTGGGTAGCAGAATCCAAACACTGAAGGGAACCATTCGAAGCAAAGGAAAATAATTAAACACTTTTAATGAAGTGAACATTTCCAGTCACATCTTTAAGGTGTGATTTACCGATCTTTTGTTGTCACCAAGAAAGAAAAAAAATGACATTCCAAATAATAATATATTTTATTGTCTGTGTGTGAACCACCCTCTTCCTGCCATCTTAATCAATACACCAAGTGTATTGTGTTAACCTCATTCCGCACCAAGGGTAGCAGCCTATTGTATTGAGCCCTGGGCTTCGTCACTCTCACCAAGGGTAGCAGCCTATTGTATTGAGCCCTGGGCTTTATCACTCTCACCAAGGGTAGTAGCCTATTGTATTGAGCCCTGGGCTTTATCACTCTCACCAAGGGTAGTAGCCTATTGTATTGAGCCCTGGGCTTTATCACTCTCACCAAGGGTAGCAGCCTATTGTATTGAGCCCTGGGCTTCGTCACAATCACCAAGGGTAGCCGCCTATTGTATTGAGCCCTGGGCTTCGTCACTCTCACCAAGGGTAGCCGCCTATTGTATTGAGCCCTTCGTCACTCTCACCAAGGGTAGCCAGCCGCCTATTGTATTGAGCCCTGGGCTTCGTCACACTCACCAAGGGTAGCCGCCTATTGTATTGAGCCCTGGGCTTCGTCACTCTCACCAAGGGTAGCCGCCTATTGTATTGAGCCCTTCGTCACTCTCACCAAGGGTAGCCAGCCGCCTATTGTATTGAGCCCTGGGCTTCGTCACACTCACCAAGGGTAGCCGCCTATTGTATTGAGCCCTGGGCTTCGTCAATCTCACCAAGGGTAGCCGCCTATTGTATTGAGCCCTGGGCTTCGTCACTCTCACCAAGGGTAGCAGCCTATTGTATTGAGCCCTGGGCTTCGTCACTCTCACCAAGGGTAGCCGCCTATTGTATTGAGCCCTGGGCTTCGTCACTCTCACCAATGGTAGCCGCCTATTGTATTGAGCCCTTCGTCACTCTCACCAAGGGTAGCCAGCCGCCTATTGTATTAAGCCCTGGGCTTCGTCACACTCACCAAGGGTAGCAGCCTATTGTATTGAGCCCTGGGCTTCGTCACACTCACCAAGGGTAGCCGCCTATTGTATTGAGCCCTGGGCTTCGTCACTCTCACCAAGGGTAGCAGCCTATTGTATTGAGCCCTGGGCTTCGTCACTCTCACCAAGGGTAGCAGCCTATTGTATTGAGCCCTGGGGGCTTCGTCACAATCACCAAGGGTAGCAGCCTATTGTATTGAGCCCTGGGCTTCGTCACTCTCACCAAGGGTAGCCGCCTATTGTATTGAGCCCTGGGCTTCGTCACTCTCACCAAGGGTAGCCGCCTATTGTATTGAGCCCTGGGGGCTTCGTCACAATCACCAAGGGTAGCAGCCTATTGTATTGAGCCCTGGGCTTTATCACTCTCACCAAGGGTAGCAGCCTATTGTATTGAGCCCTGGGCTTCATCACTCTCACCAAGGGTAGCAGCCTATTGTATTGAGCCCTGGGGGCTTCGTCACAATCACCAAGGGTAGTAGCCTATTGTATTGAGCCCTGGGGGCTTCGTCGCAATCACCAAGGGTAGCAGCCTATTGTATTGAGCCCTGGGCTTCATCACACTCACCAAGGGTAGCAGCCTATTGTATTGAGCTCTGGGCTTCCTCGCAATCACCAAGGGTAGCAGCCTATTGTATTGAGCCCTGGGCTTCGTCACTCTCACCAAGGGTAGCAGCCTATTGTATTGAGCTCTGGGCTTCCTCGCAATCACCAAGGGTAGCAGCCTATTGTATTGAGCCCTGGGCTTCGTCACTCTCACCAAGGGTAGCAGCCTATTGTATTGAGCCCTGGGGGCTTCGTCACACTCACCAAGGGTAGCAGCCTATTGTATTGAGCCCTGGGCTTCGTCACTCTCACCAAGGGTAGCAGCCTATTGTATTGAGCCCTGGGCTTCGTCACTCTCACCAAGGGTAGCAGCCTATTGTATTGAGCCCTGGGCTTCGTCACTCTCACCAAGGGTAGCAGCCTATTGTATTGAGCCCTGGGCTTCGTCACTCTCACCAAGGGTAGCAGCCTATTGTATTGAGCCCTGGGGGCTTCGTCACACTCACCTTGCAATTTGGCCGGCAATCTGAAAAAAACAAAGCAACACACAAGATTAGGATCCTAGTTTCCTCACAGAGAGAGACTGCAGCATAACTTCAATGGTTCTTCTGGAACACTTGACAAAGGACCCGCCCCAAACGGCACCCTAGTACTTATTTAGTGCACTACTTTAGACCAGGGTCCGATATTAAACACCTATTATCTGTTTCCGTTGTTGGAGACGGAGCCAAACATCCATTGTAACTACCCAGAATACATCTGTCCATTGTAACTACCCAGAATACATCTGTCCATTGTAACTACCCAGAATACATCTGTCCATTGTAACTACCCAGAATACATCTGTCCATTGTAACTACCCAGAATACATCTGTCCATTGTAACTACCCAGAATACATCTGTCCATTGTAACTACCCAGAATACATCTGTCCATTGTAACTACCCAGAATACATCTGTCCATTGTAACTACCCAGAATACATCTGTCCATTGTAACTACCCAGAATACATCTGTCCATTGTAACTACCCAGAATACATCTGTCCATTGTAACTACCCAGAATACATCTGTCCATTGTAACTACCCAGAATACATCTGTCCATTGTAACTACCCAGAATACATCTGTCCATTGTAACTACCCAGAATACATCTGTCCATTGTAACTACCCAGAATACATCTGTCCATTGTAACTACCCAGAATACATCTGTCCATTGTAACTACCCAGAATACATCTGTCCATTGTAACTACCCAGAATACATCTGTCCATTGTAACTACCCAGAATACATCTGTCCATTGTAACTACCCAGAATACATCTATCGGTAAACTCTATTTGGGAGTGCTGGCTGTATTTTTTTCCATGTAAGTCGGTTTACTTGTTATATGTTGATTCATTTACAAATGTGGTGTATTAATTTATTAATCCAATGACAACCTGTACTGTGTTGGCAGTGGAGACTGTCGTACCGTGGTTGATGAAGGCTGCAGGCCCCAGCCACAGCTGAGCACAGTTCTTGCGTGTCGAGTACATGACACTGAAGTCATTCTCCCCGTGACGCAGCAGCATGTTCTCCTCGCTCTCCGACAGCTCGGCGATGCAGCCCACCAAGTACTCGATCTTATCGTTCCTTTTCCTGAAGTACAAGAGAAAGAAAGAAAGAAAGAGAGAAATAAAGGAAGAAAGAGAAAGAAAGAGAGAAAGAAGTCGATCCAAATAAGGGACGTGATCAATACGACACAGAAAATCAAGGACTAAAGAGCATAGTGATTTTAGTGGTTTGAAAGAAGATCGGTCCATTTCAATGACGATGATGTCAGAACAGTGGGGAGTGTAGGTCGGTCCATTTCAATGACGATGATGTCAGAACAGTGGGGAGTGTAGGTCGGTCCATTTCAATGACGATGATGTCAGAACAGCAGGACGTGTGTAGGTCGGTCCATTTCAATGATGAAGATGATGTCAGAACAGTGGGGAGTGTAGGTCGGTCCATTTCAATGACGACGATGATGTCAGAACAGCAGGAAGTGTGAAGGTCGGTCTATTTCAATAACGACGATGATGTCAGAACAGCAGGAAGTGTGAAGATCGGTCTATTTCAATAACGACGATGATGACAGAACAGCAGGAAGTGTGAAGGTCGCTCCATTTCAATGACGACGATGTCAGAACAACAGGAAGTGTGACGGTCGGTCCATTTAAATGACGACGATGATGTCAGAACAACAGGAAGTGTGAAGAAGAAGAAAACCCAGCGTTCCTCACCATTCCTTTGTGGCCACGATCTTGGCTCCGTTCTGCTCCGAGGAGTAGCGGTTACACGGGAGAATCTCAAACCCACTGTCAGCCGCAAACATCCTCAGATACACAAACACCTGGAACAAAATGGAAAACAAACAAACAAACAAACAAACAAGTTACAAGGAAAAGAAGGGACTGGATCTTGTGGATAACCAACCTAATAAAAGATATGTTGTTAGATCAGTTGATTGGTGCAGACTCTACTTATCTTATTATTATTATTTGAACCTTTGTGACCTGGCATAGAGTGTCATGTGTGACTCTGTGGTGTTGTAATCTCACGTGCTGTTTGAAGAGCTTCTCCTGGGCTTTAGACTTGTGTAGGAAGTGGTGTCTGGACCAGTCTCCAGAGGTGAGTGCTCTGAAAGCCTTCTCCAGGTTGTCGTGCTTCTTGAACCGCTCGATAATCTCCTTCAGCTCTTCCTGTCTTCCCTTGATTGGTCGAAACCTGTCACGACATCACAGGTGTCGTCGATAACAACCAAACATTCCGGTTTCCGAATACCATTCATATTATCTAGCAACAACTTCTAGAAGGAAGACTATAAAGTGAATAAGAGACAACATTTCACATACAAAAACATTTCCTGATCATTCTATAGTGCTCATTGTGAGTAACGGCAATTGATTCGATATCTGTACTGCTTTTCCAGACAGTAGCACTCTGACAGAGATGAGAGAGGAGGTCCAGACAGTAGCACTCTGACAGAGATGAGAGAGGAGGTCCAGACCTGGCTCAGTGATGAGAGAGGAGGTCCAGACTTGGCTCAGTGATGAGAGAGGAGGTCTAAACCTGGCTCAGTGATGAGAGAGGAGGTCTAAACCTGGCTCAGTGATGAGAGAGGAGGTCCAGGCCTGGCTCAGTGATGAGAGAGGAGGTCCAGGCCTGGCTCAGTGATGAGAGAGGAAGAAAGAGGAGGTCTAGACCTGGCTCAGTGGTGAGAGAGGAGGAAAGAGGAAGTCCAGAACTGTCTCAGTGATGAGAGAGGAAGAAAGAGGAGGTCTAGACCTGCCTCAGTGATGAGAGAGGAAGAAAGAGGAGGTCTAGACCTGCCTCAGTGATGAGAGAGGAAGAAAGAGGAGGTCTAGACCTGGGTCCATATTCGCAGTGTCCCCGAGTGCTGATCTAGAATCAGTTTGGCCTTTTAAATCCTATTGAATAAGAGGGGGAACCTGATCCTAGACCAGCACTCCTACTTTGAGATGCTTTGTAACTACAGTTCGAGATATAGACAGATTGCCTGGCAACACCACACAAATGATACAGAGATCTTCTGGGGACTTTTTAAAACGCACATTCTACTTAAAAAAAACACATGAAAAATGTAATGATGTCGACACCATCTGGAATCTGTGATACGACCCGCCGCGCTGCGGGGAGACGAGGGAGATTTTGGGAAACTTACCCAGATGAACTCATGGAGAACCATGTTTATGTCTCTGCGTGCAGCTGGAAGGAAGTGGAAGGCTGTTTCAGGAGCAGTTGCTAACTAGTGTTAGCACAATGACTAGAACTCCATAGACATCCAGTCATTGAGCTAACGCTAGCTAGCAACCTTCAAACTGCACACAGACATAAAAATGATATCCATGAGTTTAATTGCCAAAATCTCACACTCTTTAAAATCAGTCTAGAGTTTAGCAAGGGAAGCCCAGGTATTGGATGAGGATAAGGGTCAGAGTCAGGTTTAAGGTTAGGGTTAAGGCCCCAGACTGACCTGGTGTTCATCTTGTGTGTCTGGAAGCCCAGGTATTGGATGAGGATGAGGGTCAGAGTCAGGTTTAAGGTTAGGGTTAAGGCCCCAGACTGACCTGGTGTTCATCTTGTGTGTCTGGAAGCCCAGATAAGGGTCGAGGATGAGGCTGGTGGTGAGGTCATCGTGCTCACACAGCTCCTTGGCGGTCATCCCAGAGGACGGGATACAGCGTCGCTCCGCCTCCAGGCTGGCCGCACTGAACCCTGGGAAAAACATGAGAGTAAATGAGTATGGTGAAGTTACCCCTAAGACCAGCGGTTCCCAACCTTTCCCATTCCGGGGGAACACACAAATCAATATTTAAAAGCTCGAGGACACCATACTCGGAACCATTTTAACATGTCTTGGCGGTCATATTATGATTAACTATTTGCATTGTGAAGAGTAATGTAATATTGATTATAATACGATTAATACTCCCAACTGTAATACATTTTGTAAATAACAATAAAAAAACATTTTTTGTAAAAATAAATAAATTTAAATTGTTCATCAAATTATTATTATGATTTATAAATGTTTTCTTCCGACAAAATGAATAACAATTGGGAGTATAAAATCATAAGCAATGTTACATTACTTTTCACAATGAAAATTAATATCAATAATAAACAATAATATGTCTTTAATTTGTTATATTCACTGCAAAAATTGACAACATTTGACCGCCGATATATTTTGTTAACTAAGCTTAACTTCTTGTTAATCCTGCCGCTTGTGTCAGATTTCAAAAAGGCTTTACGGCGAAAGCAAACCATCTGAGGACAGCTCCCCGCATACAAAAGCATGAAAAACATATTTCAATCAGGCAGGTGCGCCACGAAAGTAAGAAATAGCGATATAATAAATGATGATCTTCTTCTGTTGGCACTCCAAAAGGTCCCAGATACATCACAAATGGTCCTTTTGTTCGATAATGTCCTTCTTTATATGCATAAAAACTCAGTTTAGCTGGCGCGTTTCAGTCAATAATCCACCCAGTTTCCCTCCATCAAAATGAATCCCAAACGTTACTAATAAACTTTTCCAAACAAGTCAAACAACGTTTATAATCAAACCTTAGGTACCCTAATACGTCAATAAACAATACAAATTGGAGAAAAATACCAAAGAACGCGCTCTCTTCCACGTGCTTGGAAACACTACAGCCAAAATGGGAGCCACCTAGAAAAACTACAATTTCTGTCTCATTTTTCCAAAAACCAGCATGAAACTCTTTCTAAAGACTGCAGTTCCTAGGGCTTCCACTAGATGTCAACAATCTGGGAGGATTTTGCCTTATAATTAAAGTGACATCCATTGAAAACAGTGGTAGGCTGAATTTTTTTGGGGGGGGGGATGGTTTGTCCTCAGGGTTTCGCCTGCCATATCAGTTCTGTTGTACTCACAGACATCATTTTAACAGTTTTAGAAACTTTAGAGTGTTTTCTATCCAAATCTACCAATTATATGCATATCCTAGCCTCTGGGCCTGAGTAACAGGCAGTTTACTTTGAGCACGCTTTTCATCCGGACGTGAAAATACTGCCCCCTACCCAAGAGAGGTTAAAATGGTTCCGTGAATGGTGGAGCTTTTGACAGTGATTTGGTGTTCCCCGGGAACGGAAAAAGGTTGGGAACTGCTCCCAAGACGCTAATCTCGTTGCATTTTCCCCACTATTAGTTAAGGTTAGGATAAGTGGGTCATTCCATAGCGAAACATTTTGCAACAGAAAGCTAAAAACCTGTGCTGTTATTGGACAGTATCAAGTACACAGTAGGCCTACGGCTCCGTTTCAAAATGTTGTGTCCTAACTGAACTAGGCCCAGGGTCATTCACGAGGAAACAAACTGAAGCCAACGGACTGAAAATGGGACAGGATTACCTGAACGTGTCCAATAAGAAACCTCTTTGTTTTTTGCTGCAAAATGTTTTGATACGGTGTACACTTATGAACATGACCCACATATGATATATTCCCAGTCCCAGTACTCACGGCGGCTACATCTCCTGCTGCCAGTCCCTGGTCGGAGAGAGCTCCTCTGTGGGTGTAGCTGCTGCTGGGAGCGGGTCTGGCTCTGGCTCACGGGCTGCTGCTCACTGGTGGAGTACCTGCTGCCATTCAACACCATGCTCTTGGATTGGCCCAGCCACTTCATACCCACAAGCCCCCTGGTCCAGTTGCATTGAGTCTCTTGAGTTGAGGGAGCACTCAGAGTGGGGAAGACTGGAAGCTAGGGGCTGTCACCTGGGGTGGGAAGAGGAATGGATGAAGGCCCGGGTTAGAGACCACACACACACCATCTCATTACATCATCCAGTCATACTGAAGACATGGTCTCCACCCTGAAGAGATGGGTGTGGGCCCGATCAAAGTGCCTGCGTACCCATATTTTCAGTCCATGCCAGCCCTAGCATTTTGGGGCCCCTACGAGAAATTGTTGTCCCCCCCCCACCTTGCGAGCAAATCACTTTAGCCCCCCCCCCCCCTCCCCCACCAGACAGCAGAGAAAAAAATGTTTTAGAATTAATTTCCTGCCATTCTACACATTTTGCCATGGGGCGAAGAGAAGATTTAGCAATTTTATAACTTCATGCAATTATACTGGTTTTGCCAGGTGAAACCTGATTATTTCCAGAATGATCCGTTTCGATAACCGAGACACCAGACCAGCTTGTAAGTGTATACGGAGAAGCCAGATGGAGGAGCCCCTGAGAAGAACCAAGGGATGCGGGCTGTCCTTGACGAGACACAGGGACTGGACGTTTAACATGTTTTACCTTGCCACAAAGTAGCCTAGGCAAAATCCGACCATATCAAAGGAGGCAATTATTTTTTTGAAAGACTTCCATATGCCATTGAAACCAGTAGTCTATTGTTTTCTAAAAGACATCTACCATTGAAACCAGTAGTCTATTGTTTTCTAAAAGACATCTACCATTGAAACCAGTAGTCTATTGTTTTCTAAAAGACATCTACCATTGAAACCAGTAGTCTATTGTTTTCTAAAAGACATCTACCATTGAAACCAGTAGTCTATTGTTTTCTAAAAGACATCTACCATTGAAACCAGTAGTCTATTGTTTTCTAAAAGACATCTACCATTGAAACCAGTAGTCTATTGTTTTATACAGACATATACCATTGAAACCAGTAGACTCTTTCTCTCAGGTTCTGTTGGTTTTCAACATTCTCTCATTGTCTGGTAGCCAGATGCCCATTCACCCATACCTTACTGCACTAATAATGTTAACAAATAATAGTTGATCAACATTTGAAGCTAAAACATTCTGATCGTTTTATTTTTATGTAGCCTAGTCCTACTGGTTGTATGAATTTGTGATCTACCATCCCAGAGTCTGGTTGGGCCATTTCTTTCTGGACAATAGAATAGAGCAACGTTTCTACAATGGGGAGATGGTAGATTGACATAGCTTTCCCTAGGAGTCTTTCTTATAGACACACCGCCTAAGTAAATTGAATTAAATTGCCAAAATCACATAGCCTAATTAGCCTACTCCTGTCTGTACAGAACTAAATCAAATCATTCATATAAGCTACTAGAGCATGATTTGGCCACAGAGGGTCATTAGCTTCCCCTAGCCGTAATGAATATATTTTAAATCACATTGCCTACAGTTGGAAGGAAAGGCAGCCCGCTTGGTAGATACCCTAATAGATGATTGAGTTGTGACAGTCAGTGTAAAGTAAAAGACAGCCCAGCCAGACATATCGCAATATTTATGAATTCAATGTTGGGAAAACCTAGTTTGGAAAGCAAAATGGCTACTGTTTTAAAAGAGAAGAAAATTAAAAGACGAACCTATCGTTTAGTTCTAAGCTTAATAGATAGGAACAACAGTAGGCCTACAGCCCATCTCCCAAGCACCAGTGGAGAGCATCGGCCATATCCCCGGGTGAGTGCTCACTGAGCATTATTCACTATTCATCACTGTTGGGTCGGTGCCATTAAAAACATCGTTTTTAATATATATATAAAATTCATTTTATTGCACACATATGCAGTAAACATTTTGGGATTACATAATGAAAAGTTGGCCAGCAGAATTACGCAGCATTGACACGTTAGTCCCCTCCTGTACTTCCTGTTCACCCCAGGACTGCGTCGCCAGGCACGACTCCAAAAACACCATCATCAAGTTCTCTGACGACACGACGGTGTTAGGCCCTACGGTATACGTACCTCGCCTACCCTACGGTATACGGGTACGTACCCCGCCTACCCTGCGGTATACGGGTACGTACCTCACCTACCCTGCGGTATACGGGTACGTACCTCGCCTACCCTACGGTATACGGGTACGTACCTCGCCTACCCTACGGTATACGGGTACGTACCTCGCGTACCCTACGGTATACGGGTATGTACCTCATCTACCTACATTATATAGGTATGCACGTCAGCTTTGACATCTATTTTGCACATCAGCGTTAAACTAGACATCGGGACGATTACAGCCTTATTCTAAAATACATTTTAAAATTGTAATTCCCTCATCAATCTACACACAATAGAGTAGAAAGCAAATACAGGTTTTTAGAAATGTCAAATTGATATAGATATATATATATATAAAGTGAAATATTACATTTAAAAAATTTATTTTTTATTTCACCTTTATTTAACCAGGTAGGCTAGTTGAGAACACCTTTATTTAACCAGGTAGGCTAGTTGAGAACACCTTTATTTAACCAGGTAGGCTAGTTGAGAACACCTTTATTTAACCAGGTAGGCTAGTTGAGAACAAGTTCTCATTTGCAACTGCGACCTGGCCAAGATAAAGCGTAGCAATTCGACACAGACAACAACACAGAGTTACACATGGAATAAACAAAACATATAGTAAATAATACAGTAGAACAAAACAAAACAAAAAGTCTATATACAGTGAGTGCAAATGAGGTAAGTTAAGGAAATAAATAGGCCATGGTGGCGAAGTAATTACAATATAGCAATTAAACACTGGAATGGTAGATCGGCAGAAGATGAATGTGCAGGTAGAGATACCGGGGTGCAAAGGAGCAAAATAAATAAATACCAGTATGGGGATGAGGTAGGTAGATAGATGGGCTGTTTACAGATGGGCTATGTACAGGTGCAGTGATCTGTAAGCTGCTCTGACAGCTGGTGCTTAAAGATAGTGAGGGAGATGTGAGTCTCCAGATTTTTGCAATTTGTTCCAGTCATGGGCAGCAGAGAACTGGAAGGAAAGACAACCAAAGGAGGAATTGGCTTTGGGGTTGACCAGTGAGATATACCTGGTGGAGCGCGTGCTACGAGTTTGCAGCGCGTGCCAGAAGTATACAGAATGGTGTCGTCTGCGTAGAGGTGGATCAGAGAATCACCAGCAGCAAGAGCAACATCATTGATGTATACCGAAAAGAGAGTCGGCCCAAGAATTGAACCCTGTGGCACACCCATAGAGAATGTCAGAGGTCAGGCCCTCCGATTTGACACACTGAACTCTATCAGAGAAGAGTACGTACATACATTTACATAAGTATTCAGACCCTTTACTCAGTACTTTGATGAAGCACCTTCTGACAGAGCTTGAGAGAATCTGCAGAGGTTGTATGGGGAGCGTTGCTGCACAGCTATTTTCAGGTCTCTCCAGAAATGTTTGATCGGGTTGATTGTTCTTTTTGGAAGGTTCTCCCATATTCACAGAGGAACTCTGGAGCTCTGTCAGAATGACCATCAGGTTCTTGGTCACCTCCCTGACCACGGTCCTTCTCTCCCGATTGTTCAGTTTGGCCGGGCGTCTTGGTGGTTCTAAACTTTTCCCATTCAGAATGATGGAGGCCACTTTGTTCTTGGGGACCTTCAATGCTGCAGATATGTTTTGGTACCCTTCCCCAGATCTGTGCCTGAACAAAATCCTGTCTCTGAGCTCTACAGACAATTCCTTCGACCTCATGGCTTGGTTTTTGCTCTGACATGCACTGTCAACTGTGGGACCTTTTATATAGACAGGTGTGTATCTTTCCAAATCATGTCCAATCAATTGAATGTACCACAGGTGGACTCCAATCAAGTTGTAGGATGCACGTGAGTGGTGTGACATCATCAACATGGGCCGACTGCACGGCGACACAAATGTACCACATAGAGTTGGATAGGTGGTGCTGCCTATGCTGGATAGAGGGTGATGCCTATGCTGGATAGAGGTTGATGTACATCAACATGGGCCGACTGCCCGGCGACACAAATTAACCACATAGAGTTGGATAGGTGGTGCTGCCTATGCTGGATAGAGGGTGATGCCTATGCTGGATAGCGGGTGATGCCTATTTTGGATAGAGGGTGATGCCTATGCTGGATAGAGGTATAGAGGATCCACCGGAGCTCAATTGAGTCTCATAGCAAAAGGTTTGAATATTTATGCAAATAAGGCTTCTGTTTTTGTTTGAATACATTTGCTAAAATTTCTTTTTTTTTTTTTAAACAGTTTTCGCTTGGTCATTATGGTGTATTGTGTGTACACCGAGGGAACATTTTATTTTAAATGTTATTTAATCCATTTTAGAATAAAGACTGTAACGTAACAAAATGTGGAAAAAGGGGGTCTGAATACTTTCCAAATGAAGTCTAAATAAAAAAGCCAATATGTAAAAAAAAGTGTAGGTGATCTGCATATTGGCTACAAGCCTCATGTCCAAAGAGATGCAGACATGAGGGCGGTGCCAGAAAATGAGGGCGGTGCCAGAAAATGAGGGCAGTCCCAGAAAATGAGGGCGGTGCCAGAAAATGAGGGCGGTGCCAGAAAATGAGGGCGGTGCCAGAAAATGAGGGCGGTGCCAGAAAATGAGGGCGGTGCCAGAAAGTGCAGTTAATCTTTAATGAGACTTTTAATGACATAAATATAGGCATGTTAGACAAATATAATGAAGGATAATTACCGTTAACGTCTTTCGGATGGGACGTTAAACAGGTGTCCGTCCTGGCTCTGTGGTTACTAAGGAACCCATGGCACTTATAAAGAGTAGGGGAGTTAACCCTGGTGTCCTGACTCTGTGGTTACTAAGGAACCCATGGCACTTATAAAGAATAGGGGTGTAAACCCTGGTGTCCAGGGGCAGAACGACAGATTTTCACCTCGTCAGCTCGGGGGATCCCAATCATGCAACCTTACAGTTAACTAGTCCAACGCAATAACGACCTGCCTCTCTCTCGTTGCACTCCACAAGGAGACTGCCCGTTACACGAATGCAGTAAACCAAGGTAAGTTGCTAGCTAGCATTAAAATGATCATATAAAAAACAATCAATAATAATCACTAGTTAAGTAGACATGTTTGATGATTTTACTAGATATTATCTAGCGTGTCCTGCGTTGCATATAATCTGACTGAGCATACAAGTATCTGAGTATCTGACTGAGCGGTGGTAGGCAGAAGCAGGCGCGTAAACATTCATTCAAACAGCACATTCGTGCATTTTGCCAGCAGCTCATCGTTGTGCGTCAAGCATTGCGCTGTTTATGACTTCAAGCCTGTCAACTCCCGAGATAAGGCTGGTGTAACCGAAGTGAAATGGCTAGCTAGTTAGCGCAGGCTAATAGCGTTTCAAACGTCACTCGCTCTGAGCCTTCTAGTAGTTGTTCCCCTTGCTCTGCATGGGTAACGCTGCTTCGATGGTGGCTGTTGTCGTTGTGTTGCTGGTTCGAGCCCAGGGAGGAGCGAGGAGAGGGACGGAAGCTATACTGTTACACTGGCAATACTAAAGTGCCTATAAGAACTAGAGGTCGACCGATTATGATTTTTCAACGCTGATATCGATTAAGCTGTACCGATTATTGGAGGACCAAAAAAGACGATACCGATTAATCTGCTGATTTTTATTAATTTAGTTGTAAAAATGACAATTACAACAATACTGAATTAACTTATTTTAACTAAATATAATACATCAATACAATCAATTTAGCCTCAAGTAAATAATGAAACATGTTCAATTTGGTTTAAATTGTGCAAAAACAAAGTGTTGGAGAAAAAGTAGAAGTGCAATATGTGCCATGTAAGAAAGCTAACATTTCAGTTCCTTGCTCAGAACATGAGAACATATGAAAGCTGGTGGTTCCTTTTAACATGAGACTTCAATGTTCCCAGGTAAGACGTTTTAGGTTGTAGTTATTATAGGAATTATAGGACTATTTCCCTCTATTTGTGCACTTCACAAAATGAATGGCATCATGAGGGAGGAGAATTATGTGGATATATTGAAGCAACATCTCAAGACATCAGTCAGCTTGGTCGCAAATGGGTCTTCCAAATGGACAATGACCCTAAGCATACTTCCAAAGTTGTGGCAAAATGGCTTAATTAAGGACAACAAAGTCAAGGTATTGGAGTGGCCATCACAAAGCCCTGACCTCAATCCTATAGAAAATTTGTGGGCAGAACTGAACTGGCCAAAATTCACCCAACTTATTGTGGGAAGCTTTTGGAAGGCTACCCGAAACATTTGACCCAAGTTAAACTATTTTAAGGCAACACTACCAAATACTAATTGAGTGTATGTAAACATTTGACCCACTGGGAATGTGATGAAATAAATAAAAAGCTGAAATAAAATCACTACTATTATTCTGACATTTCACATTCTTAAAATAAAAGTGGTGATCCTAACGGACCTAAGACAGGTTATTTTTACTATGATTAAAATGTCAGGAATTGTTAAAAACAGAGTTTAAATGTATTTGCCTAAAAGGTGTATGTAAACATCCAGCTGTACATACCCCAACCTGAAGACATGGATTACAGGCAACATCCGCACTGAGCTAAAAGCTAGAGCTGCCGCTTTCAAGGAGCGCGACTCTAACCCGGAAGCTTATAAGAAATCCCGCTATGCCCTCCGATGAACCATCAAACAGGCAAAGTGTCAGTACAGGACTAAGATCGAATCGTACTACACCGGCTCTGAAGCTCGTCGGATGTGGCAGGGCTTGCAAACCATTACAGAATACAAAAGGGAAGCACATCCGAGAGCTGCCCAGTGAAACGAGCTTACCAGACGAGCTAAACTACTTCTATGCTCGCTTCGAGGCAAATAACATTGAAACATTCATGAGAGCACCAGCTGTTCCGGAAGACTGTGATTATGCTCTCCGCAGTCTATGTGAGTAAGAACGTTAAACAGGTCAAAATTCACAAGGCCAGACGGAATTACCAGGACGTGTACGGCGAACATGCGCTGGCCAACTGGCAAGTGTCTTCACTGACCTTTTCAACCTCTCCCTGTCCGAGTCTGTAATACCAACATGTTTTAAGCAGACCACCATAGTCCCTGTGCCCAAGACCACTCAAGTAACCTGCCTAAATGACTACCTACATCTGTAGCCATGAAGTGCTTTGAAAGGCTGGTCATGGATCACATCACGACCATTATCACAGAAACCCTAGGCCCACTCCAATTTGCATATTGCCCTAACAGATCCACAGATGATGTAATCTCTATTGCACTCCACACTGCCCTTTCCCACCTGGACAAAAGGAACACCTGTATGAGAATGCTATTCATTGACTGCAGCTCAGTATTCAACACTATAGTGCCCTCAAAGCTCATCAATAAGCTAAGGACCCTGGGACTAAACACCTCCCTCTGCCACTGGATCCTGGACTTCCTGATGGCCCGCCCCCAGGTGATAAGGGTAGGTAACAACACATCCACCACACTGATCCTCAACACGGGGACCCCTCAGGGGTGCATGCTCAGTCCCCTCATGTACTCCTTGTTCAGTCATGCTTGCACGGCCAGGCATGACTCCAACACCATCATCAAGTTTGCCGATGACACAACAGTGGTAGGCCTGATCACCAACAACGACGAGACAGCCTATAGGGAGGAGGTCAGAGACCTGACCGCGTGGTCAGTGGAGCAGGTTGAGAGCTTCAAGTTCCTTGGTGTCCACATCAACAAGCTAACATGGTCCAAACACACCAAGACAGCCGTGAAGAGGGCACGACAAAACCTATTCCCCCCTTTGGAGACTGAAGAGATTTGGCATGGGTCCTCAGATCCTTAAAAGGTTCTACGGCTGTACCATTGAGAGCATCCTGCCTGGTTGCATCACAGCCTGGTATGGCAACTGTTCGGCCTCCGACCGCAAGGCACTACAGAGGGTAGTGCGTACGGCCCAGTACATCACTGGGGCCAAGCTTCCTTCCATCCAGGACCTCTATACCAGGAAGGTCCTAAAAATGGTCAAAGACTCCAGCCACCCAAGTCATAGACTGATCTCTCTACTACCGCACGGCAAGTGGTAACGGAGCGTCAAGTCCAGGTCCAAGAGGCTTCTACACAGCTTCTATCCCAAAGCCATAAGACTCCTAAACATCCATTTTTTTCAGTTATGAACATATTATTATTTTCAATGACGGTCTAGGAACCATCTTCAGGGGCAGAACATTTTTTACCTTGTCAGCTTGGGGATTCTATCTGGCAACCTTTCGCTTACTAGTCCAACGCTCTAACCACTAGGCTACCTGCCGACCAATGGACATTAGACTGGTAGAAATCTGTCCTTTGGTCTGATGATTCCAAATTAGATTTTTTGGTTCTAACCGCTGTGTCCTTGTGAGACGCAGAGTAGGTGAATGCATGATCTCTGCATGTGTGGTTCCCACTGTGAAGCATGGAGGTGGTGGTGTGATGGTATGGGGCTGCTTTGCTGTGACACTATTGATGATTTATTTAGAATTCAAGGTACACTTCACCAGCATGGCTACTACCGCATTCTGAAGAAACATGCCATCCCATCTGGTTTGCGCTTAGTGGGACTATCATTTGTTTTTCAACAGGACAATGACCCAACACACCTCCAGGCTGTGTAAGGGCTATTTTACCAAGAAGGAGAGTGATGGTGTGCCGCATCAGATGACCTGGCCTCCACAATCACCTGACCTCAACCCATTTGAGATGGTTTGGGATGAGATGGACCACAGAGTGAAGGAAAAGCAGCCAACAAGTGCTCAGTATATGTGGGAACTCCTTCAAGACAGTTGGAAAAGTATTCCAGGTTAAGCTGGTTGGCACAATTCCAAGAACGTGCAAAGTTGTCATCAAGGCAAAGGGTGGCTACTTTGAAGAATCTCAAATATATTTTGATTTGTTCAACACTTTTTTGGTGACTACATTATTCCATTTGTTATTTCATAGTTGATGTCTTCACTATTATTCTACAATGTAGAAAATAGTTTAAATAAAGAAAACCTTGAATGAGAAGGTGTCCAAACCTTTGGCTGGTACTGTATATCTTATTGTCCCAAGGAAGACAGGATGGCCTCAATTTCTAGCCCTGGAGGGTATTATTTTAGAAAAAGACCAAAACTATTTAGGTGTAATTGTAACGTTGCAATATTTCACAGGCTACTGAGGGTGGTGCACCAACCTCCAGGCAAGCTTTAAAGGGGCCGTGTTGTATTTTGAGACAGGCCTACATTGTCTGATGCTCTATGGGAAGATAGATAGTAATGCATTTGATTTGTGTTAGACCTTTTTTATGTGTGTGGGGGGGGGGGGGGGGGGCTTGAGTTTTTGAACAAGTAAAAACATTTTTTTTTTAAAGATATTTCCTTCCTGCTAAAAACGTTAAACCCTGATATCTTTCTATAATTCTTCAATTTTTCTCTCTGTATTGTTGGGAAGGTCAGTAAGTAAGCATTTCACTGTTAGTCTACACCTGTTGTATTTACAAAGCATGTGACAAATAAAAAAGTTATTTATAGTTTAACTCTCAACAGTAAATTGAGACTCAGACTGAGTCCCCCCCCCCCAAAAAAAAATCTATATAATAATCTCAAATATAAATGGTGTAGAATCTTCTGATTTAGATTATATCTGCAGCGCCACTTAGTGGTCGAATGAGGGAAGCCGCTTTGGCCGACTCAAATTTGGTACGTTTGTATGAGACGTGCGTGATGATGTCTTATTTGGCAGCCAGATACACACGTAATAATACAATATTGATCGGAAGTCAAACTAATGGGCAATAGAAGCCATGCATTTATTTTATGGAACAATGGATTTGGTAACACTTCTTTAGCTAACTACACCCTTGAACACTAGCAAGTGAAATACGCCCCGGCGTAACGTCAGTACAAGCTAACAACAACACAAGAGGTTGTACTGACAGGGCCTCGTCAAAAACCAGCTGGCAAATTAGTGCAACACCTCATTCTGAGGGGTATATCAATGTCAGAAACGTTACCACATCATGTGCGAGTTAACGTTCGCTAGTTAGTTGACTGTTTTGAGAAAAGTGTTCAACGAGGAACCCGGAAGGACACCACTGATACATGTTTGCCAACTTTCCATTTCAAACAGAGGCCTGATGATAGCCAACTCGCCGTTAATGTAGTCTATTTGCATGTCAGAGGGTGGACATTACACAATATTTAGCGATGTTACATAGCTATGTAGGTTGGCCCGGCATTAGCTTAACAAATTACGGATGGCTTGAAAACTTGAAAGCGACGACCATTTACAGAAAGTTGACATACACATCTCACTCACCGGCACTGACAATATTCGTTTCAATGCCTTGGTGTTAACAGGGTTTAGTAATGTTAGTTAGCTAACATTAATCAATAACAGTAAAGTAAAACACCCGTGTTAAGTAGCTAAAGCAAATCATCTGTATAGCTAGCTAATTATCTACCAGTTAAGATAGGTACCGAAACAATCTAGCTAGTGATTTTCAACACAAAAGTCGAGCGTAAATACACCTCTAATATACAAACAATGTACGATAAACAGGTAGCTAAACGTTAACTATCTGTTTTTGAAAAGCAAACTAGACAAAACACTCGCCCAGGCCCAATAACCGAGGTTAGCTAGCCAGCTAGCATCGCTAACGCTAGTTCAGGAAAACTGACTAGCTTGTCCATATCTCGTTTGTTTTCTTTATTACTAGGTAACTTACTATCATGGCTGAGTTTGGATGTTTAATAGCACTCTAGTTATCTACATTATCTGACAAATGTTACAGTAACTAGCTGGCTACAAAACGGCACAGTTGTTAGCGAGGTAACTTACGTTCTTAAAACATTTTTCCACCCATAGAAAAGTGTCAGGGACGTCTTGCAACGACCATTCACCGATTGAACAAATAACGTAAAAAATACTCACTAAATATTTATTCCAAGATGAGCAGGAACATTAGACAATCCTTCAACAACAACAAAAAAAATAATCCAGAATTGGTACGACCCTGTAATCGGAAAAAAATATCGTCGGAAACAAAACATTTCAGAAATTAAGATTAAAATTCAAGATGGCGGCTATAGCACAGGGAGCGAGGAGAAAGGCGAAGCACTGCCATCCAGAAGAAATAGACCCGAGGAATACTCCAACCATTCGGCATCAATTATGTCCAATAGTTTAAGATTAAACATAATATAATTGTCAAAACGACTTTAATATAAGTTAACTGATGATTTCGAGAAATAAAAACACTATTAATTCCTGACTTTGTAAAAAAATAAATATCGGATGTACACAAAAGTAGTGCTGCATAAACAAACCTCTAAAGCGCTTCCTAAGAATCCAACGACAGCTGATAGGATCTACGCTCTTCTGCAGTCACACTCCGATAGAAAGCAAGTGAAGAGCAGAAAATATCGTGCAATAAGTCTATCTGCATAAAGATGGCATGTGAGCACAAAGGACTATTCTATACGGCAATACTACATTGACTCTCACCACTACTCTTTTTTTTTCCCCAAGTACAATTTAACCAGTTGTTCAGAAACCGGGTTCCCGGTCGACCTATCTGTGGCACAAGTTGATGTGCGGTAGCTATGGTTCTAAGGTACTTGTAGTTAAATCCATACACGACAGCAAACGATAACCACTAGGCACAGTAGCCTAGTGGTTAGAGCATTGGACTAGTAACCGAAAGGTTACTAGGTTCAAATCCCCGAGCTGACAAGGTACAAAATCTGTCGTTCTGCCCTTGAACAGGCAGTTAACCCACTGTTCCAAGGCTGTCATTGAAAATAAGAATTTGTTCTTAACTGACTTGCCTCGTAAAATAAAGGTAAAAAAAATGTTCAAAGCATAATATTCTTAATCATACTAAACATAAACAAGCTTCAAGACTTTCTCTCACACACACAGCTGGGCCGATTTGGCTACAATGGGTGAATTTCCCTGTCCTGATGGACTTGCAAGACATTCTGCACCACATTTTCAAACGAAGCAAGATATTTCAGGGTTGTTGTCGTCCTTTCTTATTTGACAGTGTAGATCAGTGCCCAAACCTATGTAATTCCATGGTATTCGGAGTAATGACACAATTGTAACATGTACCAGTTTGCAATGTGTCATACACTGACTTTCCAATTGAAAATCTTAGAATAAATTGCAGTAGCATACAAGTTGGGCATTTCCATTTCACGCTTCCCTCTGTTGCATTTTTAAAACCCAACTCCTTTAGTATGGTGGATGTGGGTGTTCACTGCTTTTTAAACTGGGCATTATATCCTTCCCAAGGGGGCATTTATTCAGAGATATTGACAGCTTCTTTGAAAATAGGAAAATATACAGCGCCTTGCAAAAAATATATATATATATAATTTGTTCACAATTCATGTCCTCGAGGCACTGCCCTTTTCAACCTGTATGAGAGAAGAGGAACAAAAGTGTATGCAAGCCCTGGTTTATTGTGAAAAAGACTGAAAGTAAAGAAATCTTAACACACAACATGTTTTTAGAACATTCGAATAACAGTAAATGTTTTGTGTTGAAATATTGTTCAAAATGTTCAATTGGCTAGTTGACATAATCAGTTACTGGCCCAGCGAGTCACCTGAGTGAGCCCGAGTCACCTGAGTGAGCCCGAGTCACCTGAGTGAGCCCGAGTCACCCGAGTGAGCCCGAGTCACCCGAGTGAGCCCGAGTCACCCGAGTGAGCCCGAGTCACCCGAGTGAGCCCGAGTCACCCGAGTGAGCCCGAGTCACCCGAGTGAGCCCGAGTCACCCGAGGGAGCCCGAGTCACCCGAGGGAGCCCGAGTCACCCGAGGGAGCCCGAGTCACCCGAGGGAGCCCGAGTCACCCGAGGGAGCCCGAGTCACCTGAGTGAGCCCGAGTCACCTGAGTGAGCCATTATTCAGGATAGTGTCTCAAGTTAAGTTAAATATCAATTCAAAAAAATAAAAATAAAAAAAGTCAAGAGTGAACATTATTACAAGAGTTAATATAAAACATGTTACATACACAGTAAATTCAAATACTAATAATTAAAACACAAAAAACTTAAATATACAATACTCCTGAAAAATGGTCTGTTTCCCATTTAGTCTCCACCATCCTGTTACATGGAAACCTGAGGGTGGGAAAGAGAAGAGGCCATGTTAAATAAACCGAAGATCTTTCAAATCACACAACAAAAAAAAAGTAGTTACTAGAGCCTGACCGATACAGTGCCATCAGAAAATGTTCAACATTTGGTTGTGTTACAGCCTGAATTCAAAATGGATTACCGTACCCCTCCCCCTCTCCTCATCGACACACAATACCCCATGGTGACAAAGTGAAAACATGTTTAGAAGTTTTTGATCATTTATTTAACATGAAATACAGAAATCTAATTTACATACATATTAACAGCTGAGTCAATACTTTGTGGAAGCACGTTTGGAGGCAAATACAGCCTTGAGCCGTGCTGGGTGTGTCTGTATCAGCTTAGAGTCGTGTTGGGTGTGTCTGTATCAGCTTAGAGTCGTGTTGGGTGTGTCTGTATCAGCTTAGAGTCGTGTTGGGTGTGTCTGTATCAGCTTAGAGCCGTGCTGGGTGTGTCTATCAGCTTAGAGTCGTGCTGGGTGTGTCTGTATCAGCTTAGAGCCGTGCTGGGTGTGTCTATCAGCTTAGAGCCGTGCTGGGTGTGTCTGTATCAGCTTAGAGCCGTGCTGGGTGTGTCTGTATCAGCTTTGAGTCGTGCCTGTATCAGATTTGAGTCGTGCTGGGTGTGTCTGTATCAGCTTTGAGCCGTGCTGGGTGTGTCTGTATCAGCTTTGAGTCGTGCCTGTATCAGATTTGAGCCGTGCTGGGTGTGTCTGTATCAGCTTAGAGCCGTGCTGGGTGTGTCTGTATCAGCTTTGAGTCGTGCCTGTATCAGATTTGAGTCGTGCTGGGTGTGTCTGTATCAGCTTTGAGCCGTGCCTGTATCAGCTTTGAGTCGTGCCTGTATCAGATTTGAGTCGTGCTGGGTGTGTCTGTATCAGCTTTGAGTCGTGCCTGTATCAGCTTTGAGTCGTGCTGGGTGTATCTATATCAGCTTTGAGTCGTGCTGGGTGTGTCTGTATCAGCTTAGAGCCGTGCTGGGTGTGTCTGTATCAGCTTAGAGTCGTGTTGGGTGTGTCTATCAGCTTAGAGTCGTGTTGGGTGTGCCTGTATCAGCTTTGAGTCGTCTTGGGTATGTCTGTATCAGCTTTGAGTCGTCTTGGGTATGTCTGTATCAGCTTTGAGTCGTCTTGGGTATGTCTGTATCAGCTTTGAGTCGTCTTGGGTATGTCTGTATCAGCTTTGCACATCTGGATTTTGGGCATTTTCTCAAAATTTTCCTTGCAGATTTTCTCAAGCTTTCTTAAGTTAGATGGGGAGTGGCGGTGAACAGCAATCTTCAAGTTTTTCCACAGATTTTAAATGGGACTCAAGTCTACGCCACTCAAGGACTTTCACATTCTTGTTCTGAAGCCATTCAAGCGTTGCTTTGGCTTTATGCTTGGGGTCCTTGTCCCGTTGAAACGTAACTCTTTGCTCCCAGTCTAAAGGTTGTTTGCACTCTGAAACAGGTTCTTATCACAGATTTTCTTGTATTTGGCTCCATTCTTTGTTCCCTCTCTTCTTACCAGTCTCTGCTACTGAAAAGCATCCCCATAGCATGACGCTGCCACCACCATGCTTCACAATAGGGAATGTGTTTAGACAGGTGATGCGCTGTGCCTGTTTTATTGCAGACACTGATTTACATTCACGCCAAAGAGTTATATATTTTGTCTCATCAGACCACAGGATATTTTGCCTTATGCTCTCGGTCTTTTACATGCCTTTTTGCAAACACCAGGTCATGTACCTTTTTCCTCAGGAGTGGCTTCCATCTGACCACTCTCCCATATAAAGCCCAGATTGGTGAAGTGCTGTAAAGACTGTTGTCCTTCTGACAGGTTCTCCCATCTCAGCCAAGAACCTCTGTAGATCTGTTAAGAGTGGTCATTGGGTTCTTGCCCAATTGCTCAGTTAGGTCAGACAGCCAGCTCTAAGCAGTCTGGGTAGTTCCATATTTTTTCAATTTCCTATGATGGAGACCACTGGGCTCATGGAAACTTCTTCAACACTCTAAACATTTTTTTATACCCTTCCCCCAGATAGAATTGTGATTAAGCCTACAGTATATCTCAGAGCACTACAGACAGTTCCTTGGACTTCATGCTATAGTTTCTGCTCTGTCAACAGTGGGACTTTATGTACACACACAGCTGTGTTTCTTTCTCAATCATGTCCACATGTAGACTTCAAATCGAGTTGTAGTGACAAACCCAAGGATGATCAAAGGACATTGGATGCAATTTGTAGCGTCATAGCAAAGAGGTGTGAATACTTATGTAAATTAGATATATTTTTCCATATTTCATTTTTTCAATATATTTTCAACAAAAATAAACATGTTTTCACTTTGTTATTATAGGGTATTGTGTGTAGATAAATGGATTAGAAAAAAATACATTAAACCCATTTTAAATTCAGACTGGAACACAAAATGTGTAATAAGTCAAGGGGTACCAGTACTATCACCGATATTGTCCTTTTTAACCGCTAAATCAGTACGGGTGGATGTTCACTGATAGCCGATATTGTCCTTTTTAACCTCTAAATCAGTACGGGTGGATGTTCACTGATAACCGATATTGTCCTTTTTAACCGCTAAATCAGTACGGGTGGATATTCACTGATAGCCGATATTGAATAAATAGAATGAAACGAGGGAATCTCAATCTCATGCTGATCGGAACACCTGCAGCCATTTTGCATGACATTATTATCGTCACAAAGTATGAAATCAACATGTGAAGCCTAGTTATTGGACAATTGCTCTTTTGGATCGAAATGTCTGAGAATTTAGAGTAGAAAGATGACACGTTTTCACTTCCCACTCAAAAAAAAAACTATATATCGGCATCGGGAACTTTTGACCCCCCCCCCCAAAAAAAACATATGGATCTGGTTCTAGTAGTTACAATCTGAAAACATACACATTGTTGTTGACTAATATTGGACAGTTTAATTGGAAAACCCTTCGAACACACACACCACACACACAGAGAGAGATCTATAGGAGATGACAAAAACAAGCAAGAACGCTCAGTGGACTCCATGTTGATTACCTTTTAAGCAGAGCCCTGTTCCTCCTTGACCTTGTTCTCCGCCTCCATCTCCTCCACGCCAGCCTGGGTCATCAGGTCACCAATGTTCTTCTCCAGGTCATCGATGCGGCCACTCATCTCATCGAGTACTCTTGTCAAGGAAGTGGGAACAACATTCAGGTGCCATGCCTACTATACAAAACGTCCCAAACTCCCAAAAGTTCCATAGAACTCCCTAAAGTTCCATAGAACTCCCAAAAGTTCCATAGAACTCCCAAAAGTTCCATAGAACTCCCAAAAGTTCCATAGAACTCCCAAAAGTTCCATAGAACTATGTAGCACCAATCCCTTTGGCCCAATCTGTCTGCTTGTTACAGCGGTCCATCAGTAATACAACGCCGATATTAATGTTCTGTATTTGGAAATGTTAGCAAAAAGTTGTACATTTCACTGTTAGTCTACAACTGTTGTTTATTAAAAAGCATGTGACAAATACAAGTGATTGATTTACACAATTTGCTTCAAACCCGGCTGACAAAACCTCCAGGATTGAGTGCATTACATGTATCTGAATGATCAAGTCATTGATATCATTAGACTACACTATGAGCAATCCAATTCAATTGTAACATAAAACGGTGTCATTCTAAAAGTCTGTCTTTGATAGCATTGAAATTGTGAAAAAAAATAGCATTGAAATTGTAAAAGGCAGGATATTTCTTCCAATGATCTGGTCTGACATGGTCTGGAATTTATCCTGCATCTGCTGCAGCAATGTCTGGACCTGTAAGAGAGGAGGACAGAACATGTAATCACTGTTTGTTGCAATGTGTGGGTGGACAGGTTTATATCCTGTAGCATAGCAGAATCGTATTGCATGCATGCATACTATTGAACTTTGTGGGCGTTGAAGCTGCCTCTGATGCCTACACCGCTGATACCATGGAAACCATGGGGATTTGCAGTTTTGTCGTCAAAAAACAACAAAAGTCAAGCTTTACAAGCCGGGAACACAATTACATTTAGCCATCTATCACCCATCTATCAGTTACATTTCAATAATAATAGCTGTAGCTAGCTAGCTAAACAGGACTAAAACAAAAAGGTAATGTAGCTAAACAGAAATTGACTGCAACTATTTCATTGGGATAAAAAAAAAAGTTAATGTTGCTACAAAAACGATTGGGGGAGAAAAAAAACAGTAACTTTAGCCAGTTAGCCAGCCTGCTAGCTAACGCTAGCTAGTTCTCATGTTTTGAAATGGGATAGGATATGGCAAGGATTTGGGACTAATAATAAGACTCACCACCCCAGTCAGGTCCTGTACAGATTTCGGATCCTGGATCTCTGACATTACACTAAATTCGTGGCGCTGCTGTACTTATAAACCACTGGTTCGTCCGAGACGTCTTCTTCCTTCTCTGCAGTCGAAGCGAAACAACCTTGAATGATTGAGGGAATTATTTTACACTGGCCTGGGTTGAACCGGGCAATGGCCGTTTACCTCATCGGGCAAAAACGGAGAGTGAGGAGCGCCCTTCTCAAATGGAACAGTAATCTGCACCGCTTGGTCATGTTGTCAACAAGGCAGCATGGCATCGTCTAGAAACAAACAACATATATTTTCCAATAAAATACATTTTCTAAGTTAGTTTTAATTGGGATGGCAGATAAAGCGTTTTTCTTTAAATCAAAAGCAATCACATGGGAAAATACATACTCTAACTAATTACTACACGTGCTTGATTACCAAACTTTTGTCTTGAGCCGATTTCGAAATCTGACGGTCAGAGCATGGCACCTGGCTCATGCCCATAAAGCAGCCCGGTTCCAAATGCAATCAACTTTGAGCCGGTGTATAACACGGGCGCCAGAGCGAGATTAATCGAATCCCTTACTGACGAGCTACAGACCCCCCCCCCCCCCCCCCCCAACGAGTAAACAGTGAAGCATGCGCATGATAAATCTCGCGAGTTTACCAAAACGGGAACGAGCAAAAGGTATTGGATTAGAAGCGTTTATAATATAATGTGAACAACATTAGTGAGTATTTGGAAGAAATAGAGAAGAACCTGGAACATGATGCATGGCGGACAAGCATTTAGTAGGAAATATATATTTCAAAGGAAATTGCATCCTTCTCGATTTGATTTATGAAACGCACATTATTTTAATCGCCATTCATTTTCTGCCGGTTGAATTCACTCAACTCTTGACTTTTTCTTCTCCTGGCTTTGATTTAACAAAAGCCTCCCCTGTCATATAGGTAGGTTGGCTACAGTCCGTTTTTATTTCTCACCTCGTGTTGATTTTGTAATTCATGCCAGAATACGGGCTCAGCAGAAGTTTCAGTTTTGAAATAGGTTACAGTTTACTGTCTGATTGATTTGCAGTTAAAAAAGTAAATAAAGAAAACTACAACAACATCTTACAGATTCTGTTTAGGGCCTCTACCTATATGCACTATTGAACTAACGGAACTAAAGTATGACGTTATGTTCGGTGCATTGGATCAGAGCCTACTGGTGGAAAGCTGTGCTGTGGTGTCCTATTCGTGTGAGAGACATGGACAACAGACTGGGTCTGGGTGATTGAAGAGGAGGGAGATGTGGGGACCCTGTGGCACTCTTTGGACTGGCTGACGTCCTGTGTGATGGTGGTTGGAGGGGCTCTGCCCTACGCCTCACAGTACCAGCAGATCCTTCGGACCAAGAACACAGACGGCTTCTCTACACGCGTCTGCCTGGTTCTGCTGGTCGCTAACATCCTCCGCATCCTCTTCTGGCGAGTGGGTTTGGGGGTAAGGTTTACCTGGAGGTAATGCAGTGTCAGGTTTTCCGCTAATGTGTGTGTATGTGTGTGTGTGCGTCTGTTTGTTTGTTTGTGTGTGTGTGTGTATGTGTGTGTGTCGTCTGCCTGTTTGTGTGTATGTGTGTGTGTGTGTGTGTGTCTGCCTGTTTGTGTGTGTGTGTGTGTGTGTGTGGTGTGTGTGTGTGTGTGTGTGTGTGTTGTCTGTATGTGTGTGCCTCTGCCTGTTTTGGTGTGTGTATGTATGTGTGTGCGTCTGCCTGTTTGTGTGTGTGTGTCTGTATGTGTGTGTTGGTCTGCCTGTGTGTGTGTATATGCATGTGTGTGTGTGTGTATATGCATGTGTGTGTGTGTGTGTATGCGTGTGTGTGTGTGTGTGTATGAGTGTGTGTGTGTGTGTGTGTGCTTGTGTGTGTGTAATGCGTGTGTGTGTGTATATGCGTGTGTGTGTGTATATGCATGTGTGTGATAGCATGTGTGTGTATATGTGTGTGTGTGGTGTATATGCATGTGGTGTATATTGTATGTGTGCGTCTGCCTGTGTGTGTGTGTGTCTGTTTGTGTGTGTGTGTGTGTGTGTGTGTGTGCGTCTGCCTGTGTGTGTGTGTGTGTGTGTGTCTGCCTGTGTGTGTGTGTGTGTGTGTGTGTGTGTGTGTGTGTGTGGGTGTGTGTGTGTGCGCATCTGCCTGTGTGTGTGTGTGGTGTGTGTGTGTATGTGTGTGGTGTGTTTTCACACCTGCAGGTTTGGGAAGCAGTTTGAGGTGACTCTGCTCCTGCAGAGTGTGGTGATGATTCTCACCATGCTGGTGATGCTCAACCTCTGCTGCTCTGTGCAGAACACCAACCGTATCAGCACCAAACAGCACACATCACAGGTAACAGCAACCATATAGCACCCGTAGAATAACTATCTAACAGCCATCTGACTTCGGCTCCAGGCGTTTGGTTACGTTGAAAGCTTGTAGCAAAGGCTAACTACATCCTTTTAAAAACCATAAGGCAGCCATCTATCCACCATTTAATAATAACCATCCAGCCACCTCTGCAGCTGTTCTATTGGTTTACCACTAGAGGGAGATATTGGGGAGGAAAGAGGAAACAAAAACCTTCCATTATTTACCTTCTGTCTGTATCTCTCTCTCTCTGTCTGTATCTCTCTCTCTCTGTCTGTC